>NW_027367973.1:0-53284 GCF_046119375.1 Phyllobates terribilis | reverse complement strand
TGTCTACCTCTTAACATTAGCGACCCATTAGGGACCATTGTGACGGTAGTCCATCGCTAATGTAGGCGGTAGATATCCCGCCCATACTTCATCATTAGCAATGGAATTCCATCGCTAATGGTCGCTAATGTCTACCTCCTAACATTAGCGACTCATTAGCGACCATTGCGACGGTATGTCATTGCTAATATAGGAGGTAGATATCCCGCCCATATTTCACCATTAGGGACGGAATTCTGTCGCTAATGGTCGGAACCGCCAAACACTTAGTGAAAATTTTTGTATTTGGCGGTCAAACTGTTAGCGACGGACTTTCCGTCGCTAACCCTTCGTCCTCAATAAATAGACGCAGAACCCATTCATCTTCCCATTTTCCTTCGCTTCCACAAATATACTCCCTCAACGCTCTTCCGCCTCCGCACACTCCCTCCGTCCAGTTTTCCTCCTCCTCTTCTCCGCTTCCTCATACTCCCTCCTTCTCCTCCTCTTTCCGGTGCTTGTTCCGGCCCTGCCTCCGGTTCTTGCTCCTTCTCCTCCTCTTTCCGGCCCCGTTGATGTTTGCCTCTGATCCCCGCGCCTCCAGCAGCCTTCCCGCGCGCGCCTCTAGCTTCCCCATCGTTTTCGCTCCCGCAGTTCACCAGCTCCCGTCGGCCCCGTCGCCGCAACAGTCGCCCCGCCCTGTCGCCACAGCAGCCTCCCCCTTTATTCCTCTTTATTTCCGATCGACAAGTAGGTTTTTTAATTAATAACTTGTTATATAAATTGTTTTATGATTAAATTGTTAGATAGGTTTTTTAGAAATTGTTTAGAAAATATATGCAATTTTTTAGAAATTGTTAGGATTAAATTTTAAATAATTCAATAGAAATTGTTTAGAAAAAATAGTATTATTGTTTATAAAATATATAAATTGTTAGATAGGTTTTTTTGAAGTTTTTAGTAATTATATATAATTATTTAGGAATTATATACAATTTATTAGGATTTCTAAATATTTTTTAATAATTATATCGATTTTTTTAGGAATTATTTAAATTTTTTTAGGAATTATAAATAATTATTTATGAATTATATAGAATTATATAGAATGTTATAGGAAATTCTTAGAAATAATAAAGCTTTTTTAGGATTTTTTAAAAATATAAAGGATTTTGTAGGAACTTTTTAGGAAATAGAATTATAAAGAATCATACATAGAATTCTGGATTTTGAATTCTTTATGTCTTGGATTATATTGAATTGTGTATTTAGAATTATACATAGAATTGTGGATTCTATTAAATTTATTTTGGCTTTAGTTGTAGATTTAGGGTTATATACGATTATGTTGAAAATTATTTAAATAATTTATGAATTTTGAATTATATAGAATTGTGGATTTAGGATTATATAAGAAATGAGAATTAGGATTAATAATCCTAATTCTCGGTGTACATGTAACACATGTGACACAATAAAATAAATTAGAGAAGGTGTTACTAAGATAATAAATGCGATTAGATGTGAATCGTCATCTAATTAGACGCGCTACAGAGATGAATCAAGACCGTAGTTGGATGTATTAGAGACTCACGAGGGGGTTGTTAACCCCAAGATTTCACGAAAAAGTGAAAGAGTTTATCCAGCTTGCCCTAGGTCATCCTGCTTGTATGAGTGGAGTGAAGATTAAATTCTCATGTTCTGAGTATGCTTGTAGAAATAAAAGATACCGCAATACCGATGATGTAGAATTTCATACTTTGAAGAATGAGTTTGTAAAAGATTACCATGTATGGGTGTTTCATGGCGAGGGGACCGTGTTGAGTACCGGAGGACAACAGCATGACGTACCGGAGAATGATGTCGAGGGGGCTGAGTTCGCATCCGGTCATAGAATGATACATGATGCTGCCGGTCCAGAAGTAGTCTTCCAGGAAGATGAGCCCCCAAATGCAGAATCACGGAAATTTTTCGATATGATGAGAGCGGCCAAACAAGAAATATGGCATGGTAGCAACAGACACTCCTCGTTTTCTGCATATGCTAAAATGATGGATATCAAGTATCGTCTTCAGAGTTCAATAAGGTTAATTAAAGACATGTGCGAGTTCATTCAAGAACTGCTCCTGGAGGACAACAAGATGCCAACAAATTTTTCTAACAAAAAGAAGTTGGTTAAGGGTTTGGGGTTGTCGGTTGAGGTCATTAATTATTGTCTCCGAAACTGTATGCTTTATTGGTGGAGGAAGATGCATATAGAACGGAATGCAAAGTTTGTGGTCAACCGCAGTGGAAACCTCTGACGCAAAGCAAATGAAAAAGAAGAAAGGCTAGAGTTTCGTATTGGAAAATGTTTAATTTTTCAAAAACTCCAAGGCTACAGATATTGTATGCTTCGAAAGCAACTGTCCAGCATATGACGTGGCACGCTGACCATCAGATGGTTGGTGACAAGCTTTGTCACCCGTTTGACTCCCCGGCGTGGAAACGTTTTAGTGAGCTGCATTCCGATTTTGCCGATGAAGTCAGAAATATCAGATTAGACTTATGTTCTGATGGGTTTCAACCATTTAGCAACTTCGGGCAGCAATATTCATCATGGCCGGTCATCTTAACACCCTACAATCTCCCCCCAGGCATGTGCATGAAGGATGAGTTTATGTTTTTGACGGTTTTGGTCCCGGGTCCTAGAAATCCAAAGCAGCAAATGGACATATTCCTACAACCGTTGATTGCAGAGTTAAACTAGTTGTGGGAGTGTGGAGTCACAACATACGATGTTCATAAATGCCAGAATTTCCAACTGAAAGCGGCTCTTATGTGGACAATTAATGATTTTCCCGCATATTCTATGTCGTCTGGATGGAGCAGTGCTGGTGGACAAGCCTGTCCTTATTGCATGGAAGAGACAGATGCATTCACACTGCCCAACAGTGGTAAACAGTTGTGGTTTGATTGCTCTCGAAAGTTTTTGCCTCCGCGTCATTCATTTCGCAAAAATGTCACTGATTTTCATAAGGGCAACGAAGAGCGCAAAAGGCTTACGGGGGTGAGAGCTGGAGCTGAAATGTTAGCTGGGCTGGACCGTTTGGTGTTTAACAAGTTATATGAACCTGGGACGGAAAATCATAATGCTTTACTATCCAAAAATCATGGATGGAATAAGAAAAGCATCTTCTGGGATTTTCCTTACTGGAGTATAATGTCATTCGGTATTATTTAGATTTCATGCATATTGAGAAAAATGTGTTCAATATCATGCTCAATCTCCCCGGGAAAACAAACGACGATGAAAAATCCAGGGAAGAACTGACTGACATCTCAAATCGGCCTGAGCTTGATAAAGATAAGGCGACTGGGAAGTTTCTATAGGCCAAGTACACATTGGATAGGGATTCAAAAAGATTCTTGCTTGAGTGGATACAGAAAATAAAGTTTCCAGATGGGTACGCGTCCAACTTGTCCAAATGTGTCGATCCAAAAAATCTGAAAAATGCATGGGATGAAGAGTCATGATTGCCATGTTTTTATGCAACCACTTCTCTCTGTCTCTCTGTGGATCGTGAAGAACTTAGTCTAACTAAAGATAAAAATATTTTGTGCGGAAATATAAGACTAAGAACAAATAAACACTTCAATTCCAAAACGTTGGTTGATTTGATTTCTTGTGATACTTACAACTACCAGGCAAACACACAGTTCTTAGTTTCTCTCAACTCTCCTAGTTATTGCCTAATCTCTAAATCAAGATGAACTCTTTATCTCTATTTCGACAACCTTGCTTTAGATAAAACAACTAAACTATTTATACTATGGCATAATCACCGGGAACTAATTACCTAAAAGCAAGTGAATAATAATAAATAAAGTATTAAATCTAAACTAGTCGAATATAATGACAAACTAGCTTCAACTGTTAAGATCTCGAATCTGGTAAATCTCTTGGCCAATCAACTCTTTCCTTATTTAGCTCTCTTTCCTTCTTTAGCTTCTAGGAAGATTTCTTTCCATAAATACGCGCTCGGTCCCCTTGAGTGTCTTCCGTCCCCTTGAGCGCGTCCTCCTTGTGTAGCGTGTTACTTGTGCAGCTCGATCCTTCACTCTTATTGTTCGGTCCCCTTCAGTATCCTTTGGTTCCCTTGCTCTTAGTGAAGCGCCTTGAGCGCTAGTCTTCTCGCTGAACTCGCTCTTGTCTCTTCTCTTAAGCTCGTTGCTTTCCACCCTTAAACTTCTCAAGTAACACAAAGGCCTATCGATTTCCTGCCATATCTCACTCAATACACTAAGGTAGTTTGTTATCATTAAAACTAACGCATTATCAGTTATACAAACTAAGGGGCTAGTTCATATAACTAACAATTTCCCCCTTTTTAATGATGACAAACTTATAATCCTGCCATAGGCATACTATAGAGCTGAGAAAAGAAAATTGCTTTCTATTCCCCCTTAATCAATGAACAAGTAATAAGCATCGCCCTTTAACTTCATATGTTCTAGTTCCCCCTAAATTAAATAACTCATATGCCTGTAATATTCCCCCTTTCGACATCATGTAAAAAGGAATGTGCAATATTAATCAAGGGAAACTAAGTGTAGCACGTGCGTGCCTTCTAGAGGAATGAGTAAGTGATACGAAAGAAAACGCAATAAGTCTAGCCCTACCTCAGTACCCACTAGAGCAAGCCGATAAGTGAACCAAAGCAAGTAATTCATTTATAAAATATAAGAGCACACAGAAAAACAGCCAAAAAGAGCAAAAATGACAAGAATTATAGAGGAGCTTTGGATTTCTTGAGGGCTCTAGGAGGAACTGAGACCACAGCTACTCCCACTGGTAGTCTTCCTTGTAGTCATCCTCGCAACCCTCTTTCAGATACCCACTCATGAGTGCCTTGATATGATAAAGGTGCCAGTCGATCAAGCGCCAAAGCCCTGATAGGTGTCGATTCCTCTGAAGTACAACTTCCAAGGTACGAAGCTGAATTTTCTCAGAGCTCATATTCGGCGGTAGCAGGGGCTTGGTCTCCTTTGAGGGGCTCTTGATTCGGAAAGGTCTGGGTTCGGATTTGGGAGGGGCTGAGGAGTCGGGCTTTGTTTTGGGCTCAGGCTTAGGCTCAGATCTGGGAGTGGAGCAATGGAGCAGCTTCTGAACCGGCGCATCCATACTGGCGTGTTTGAGTAGCCGGCGCTGCCCAGTCTCAGTGATAATACTCTTACAGGGCATCTCCTTGAGCGGCATGTAAATCCCCAGCTCGAGCATGAGCTTCTTGACAATGTGGGGGTAGGAAAGCGCGTGGTTCTTGTGCATCTTCATCGTCAACATGTGAGAGAGAATGAGTCGCGACATGTCTATGAGACTCCCTTCGATGACTTCACGCAGTAGGCACGCGTCAGCGATGGTGACGGTATCGCGCTTCTCTTAGCGAGGGATGATATTGCACAACATGATGTAATGGATGAGCTTGGTGCCGAAACTTAGCATGTGCGTCTTGATCTCTCTTGGAAGCAGCTTCCCGACTAGAAGATCAAAAGTCTCGCCCTTTTCAGAGGGCCAGTTCTTCTTTGATAGAGACGCGTACCCTTCACCCGTTGGAAGATTGAGCACCTTCTCCATAAGCTTGACGTTCAACGTCTTGGGCTCATCCCCCCATGGGATGTGGGCCATAGAGTAGAGCTGGCCAGGGCTAGGGATCATGACGGCAAGGGCATTGTAGAACTTTCTCAACTCGTCATAGTCGACTGCGAATGGCTCCACCTCGAGCTCTGACCAGTGAGTGCGCTCGAGGAAGGCGACGCGGCTGCGACATCGAACTCTGCAGGGTTGAGGCTGGACCAGAAGTCTTGGCCTATGATTAGAGGCTCGATGACGACTTGAGTCGAGAAATTTCCGTGAGCAGGTGGGAGACTGGGGGACTCGTCGCTTTCAGGCAAGGTGATCGTCTTTTGACGTTTTTGTGTGTTGGAGGAGGGTGCGATGGCTAAGTCTCATTTAAGGGAGGTCTGAGGTGGTGGAGAGGGAGGAGTAGTGAGAGCGAGGGTAGTGGATGTGATGTTAGGCTGGTGATGGGTGGATTCATCGTGTCTGGAGGCGGAGGGAGTGTGCTCGGTGGAGTCAGTGGATGATGCTTTAACGTCAGTGGAGGAGACAGGGTGAATGACAGGGGGAAATTTGGTCTTCCTCCATGGGTGCTGGAGAGGTGGAGTGAGCGGTAGGTGAGGGCTGAGGATTGGGCACCTTCTCTGGTATGGGAGAGAGGGGATTTGGTGGTGCTGAGGCAGGGAGGGCTGGAGTCGTGGAGGAAGAGGGTGCAACAGGTGCGGCGCCTTTAGAACTCTCCATGAACTCTTGGAACTTAAGGAACGCAACCCATTTCTCGGCGTCAGCGTTCATCGGGTTGACCATTTTGTGTTTGAGGGAGTGGAATTTGTGAAGTAGAGAAGGGGAGAGTGGTGAAGAGTTGCAGGGTTTAAGCGTTGAGTGCTTGGGGGAGAGAGGGTTTAAGAAGAGCGAATAGTTGCAGAGCTGGTGAAGGGGGGGCTGAATCTGGTCAAAGGGGCTATGTATGGAGAGTGTCGAACGGTCGAATCACAACGACCTTCTTTCAGATCTGGAGCGGCGCCTCGTATATGGCAGATGCAAGTGACCGTTGGTAGGTTGGCGAGTAATGAGTGCCTAGAAGATAGTCTACCATTTAGACGCTTGGTCCCTAAAATTCTATCGGTCCCTATACTCAGTTTCTGAAGTTATCTGCGCTTCACTCTAATCTGAGTTACTCGGTCCCCAAGAACATGTGGTTCAAACACTGCGCTTGTGATCTCTTCTATTTACTCGGTCTCCATACTTAGGACACACTGTGTCTCAGTTCCCATTCTCAGTAGAATAATTCAACTCGCTTAAGCACATAATAATCTCACACACACACACGGACATAAAAGCTCTTTTAAAAACAAGAAGATCTAAGCATATATGGGTAGGCTTTTTGACATCTCAATGAAAATTCCCAGTTGTGGCTTATATGGTCATAGAGAACGTAACATTGAGATTAAGACTAAGGGACTGGCCTATAAGCACGAATCATATCTGGGGGGCTTGATTATGAGGTTAAGAAGTGATCATCATGCGTATATATATAAGGGCTTGAAAATGAATAGCATGAAAATGGATCAAGTTTTAGCAAGCAATAGTGCAATTCTAGATAGGGCCTAACTAAGCATTTATCATGTAGCATCACACCGAGCATGCGAAGGACGAATACCCCTAAGAGTATAGGCTAGGTTTGCGCATGTATTAGTCCTAAGTTCCCAAGATTAAAAAGAGCACTGAATTTACACAAGATCAAGGGAGAGAGCTTACGTGCAAGGAGATGCTTAATGAAAGGGGATCATGCCCAAGTGAAGTCTTAGTTTGATGAACGGTTCCTTGTTTAAGGCCTTGCTGAAAATGTCTGCTATTTGATCCTCAGTTCTACAATGGGTGAGTTCGATGTGCTTCTTCTCCACATTATCTCGAATGAAATGATGACGCACGTCAATGTGCTTGGTTCGTGAGTGGTGCACATGATTCTTTGAGATGTTGATCGCGCTTGTGTTGTCACACCTTATTTCAATCGATCCCATCGAGATTCCGAAGTCAGTGAGTTGTTGCTTGAGCCATAGGAGTTGAGCACAACAAGAAGCGGCTTCTATGTATTCAGCCTCGGTGGTGGACACAGCTACTGAGTTCTGTTTGGAAGAGCCCCATGAAACAAGACAACGGCCTAGAAATTGTGCCATACCTGAGGTGCTCTTTCGATCAATGAGATAGCATGCATAGTCAGCATCTGTGTATCCAACAAGGGTAAAATCGCAGTTCTTAGGGTACCATAAACAAAGATTATCACTCCCTTTTAGGTAACAAAGGATACACTTGATGATGGTGACATGCGACTCCCTTGGATCAGATTGGAAACGTGCACACAAGCTCATTGCAAAAACAATATCGGGCCTAGAGGTAGTTAAGTACATTAAAGATCCTACCATACCTCTATAGAGTGTTTCATTTGCCTTGGGTCCGTTAAGGTTTGCGTCTAGCTTAGTGCCTGTTGACACTGGAGAGTGAAAGGACTTGCTATTGTTCATCTCAAAGTTCTTTATGATCTCCCTTAGATACTTTTGTTGATGAATTTGAATGCCTTCATCCTTTTGCACCACTTGCAGTCCAAGGAAGAAGTTGAGTTCCCCTATCATGCTCATGTTGAACTTGCTACTCATCACGTCTTTAAATTTCTCTACAAGCGACATGTTAGTTGAACCAAAAAAAATATCATCAACGTATACCTGAACCACTAGGATGTCGCCTTTATGTTCCTGGATGAAGAGTGTCTTGTCGATTGTTCCCCTCTTGTAGTTGTTGGCGAGGAGGTACTCAGAGAGGCACTCATACCATGCTCTTGATGCTTGCTTTAACCCATAGAGGGACTTGTCCAGGAAAGAAACGTGCTCTGGGTGATTCGAGTCTTCAAAGCCTGGGGGCTGCTTCACGTACACTTCTTCATTGAGCACACCATTGAGAAAAACCGTCTTCACACCCATTTGAAAGAGCTTGAAGCCCTTGTGTGAAGCGAAGGCGATAAGATGTCGAATGGCCTCTAATCTGGCAACTGGGGCATAAGTCTCGTCATAATCGATCCCTTCTTGTTGATTTTACCTCTGTTCTACTAAACATGCTTTGTTTTTTACCACAGCTCCTGAATCATAGTGCTTGTTGCGAAAGACTTAACGAGTGCCTATGTTGGTGCGATTGGAGGGCTTAGGAACAAGGCGCCAGACTTTGTTTCGCTCGAACTCATGAAGCTCTTCTTACATAGCAGCCACCCAATCTGGATCGAGGATGGCTTCTTTGATGTTCTTAGGCTCAGTGAGAGAGACGAAGGCGTTGAAGGCACAAAGGCTGGTTTCCTCAGTTGTTTCATCAAGTGCTTCAGCGATTGTATCTGGAGAAGCTAGTCGAGCTACACGAGAGCGAGTGTGAATCCCATAATGAACTGGGGTGAGAATGTTCGTTGGAGGATGAGCTCCTTGTTGTTGAAAAGCTCTAGTGGGAGGCTCTGTGTTCTGATCAACGTTTGAGGTATAAGGCCCTTCGTTATCGCTGTCCGAGTTAGGGCCTGAGAGAACTGAGACTGTATAAGGAGGAACGAGTGGGTTTTAGGCTTTATGAGGAGGTGCTTGATCAATATCTGAAGGGGCTTCTAAGGGGGCGACTTCTGTGAATGGATCGGAAGTATTTTTCGAGGAAGCAAGGAAAGTGCTTTCATGAAACACTATGTCTATTCTCTCCTCGAACGTTCTTGTTCTTTGGTTGAAGACCTTTTATGCTTTGCTTGCTGAGACATAGCCAAGAAATATGGCTTCATCACTTCGTGAATCAAACTTGCCTAAATTATCCTTCCCATTATTCAGCATGTAGCACTTGCATCCAAATACCCTAAAATGAGATATGCTTGGAGGATATCCCTTGATCAGCTCGTAGGGAGTCTTGCCTAGGGTTTAAAATTATCCACGGACGACCATTTCACCCACCACCCAACCCGCCTTTCATGGGTGAAAACCCAAAATAAATGGGTGATGGGTGAAACGGGTTATGGGTGAAATGGTAGATGGATCGGATATGGATGATGAAACATCACCCGCCACCCGACCATCACCCGCCACCCGCCACCCTTCATCCATCACCCGATATTTTTGTATATAAAAAATATAATTTTATATATAAATATTAACTTATATGAGAATTTTAACTAAAATATATAATAAATACCAAACCCTAAATTAATTTTCTTTTCTCCTCTTTTGCTTAGCACTGGAGCAACAAACCAACCCTTTTATTCCCTCATATCTGAATTCACGCACTCACGCATCCCTTCTTTTCCCTCAGATCTTGATTCGGGCAGGTGGTGCAACCCTTCTTCTCCATCTTCTCACTCGCACAGTTGCACACACGAACCAGGTGGCGTAGCCCTTCTTCTTCTCCATCTTCTCATGCAGGTGGCACAACCCTTCTTCTCCTTCTTTTCCCTCAGTTCGGTCTTCTCTCTGGAGTCCCAGCCATGAACTAGGATTCGGTCCCTCCTTGACTACTCTTCTTGCTCACATCCACGCACTCGCAGCCGTTCGTTCGGTAGTCGCTTCTCGCTCGGAGCCGCAGCCCCACACTAGTTGGTCCAGGTCTGTATCCGCTTCTCGCAACCACGAACCAAACACCAGTGTTCAACGAGTATTCGCGTCCAGGTATAGTTTCCGCTTCTCACAGTCATGCACCAGTGTTCAGATTATTCAAGTTTATCTCCACCATGGCTAGTCACTTTATCCTTCTTCTTCTTCTTTAATTTTACATTTGATTCAATAGTGATTTTTATTCAATGTCTGATTAACTTTATATAGCTCAGTTGTGAAGGTTAACATTAGTTATCGTGAAATAAAATGATTGATGATCCTGTATTTTTATTCAATATCTGATTAATTTTATATAGCTCAGTTGTCTGATTAATTTTTTAAATAACGAGATGGAAGAGTCGTACAATCTTTTGTTTTTTTATTAACTTTTATTGTATTTTCGATTCCACTTTACCTATTATTGGTGATATTTTGACATTATGTAGGGTATAAACATGTCGAATATGAATTATTCGGATTTTGAAGTTTTATAACGACCTTAAATTATGCATATGAAGTTATGAATTTATGATGGAAAATTTAGGTGGGTGCACCCGTTTCACTCGCGGATGATGGACGGGTGGATGATGGGTGAAACAATATGTGGGTGGTGGGTGGATTGATGGAGAAAAATATTACGCGGATGGGTGATGGAAATGGTACATCCACCCACCACCCGATCCATTTTAAACCCTAGTCTTGCCTAGTGAGGGGCGTATAAGAGCTCTGTTGGTGATGTAGCATGCAGTTTTCACCGCTTCAGCCCATAGAGAGAGAGTGACATCGCTTTGAAGTAGCATGGTGCGCGCCATCTCCACTAGCGCTTGATTCTTTCTTTCAACCACCCCATTCTGTTGTGGTGTCCTAGGAGCTGAGAAGTTGTGAGCAATTCCTCTTTCAACACAGTAGCTCAGCATCTCTCCATTCTCAAATTCAGTTCCATGATCAGATCTTATAGAGCGCACCTTCAGAGATAGAGAATTCTCAAGTAGGGGGACTAGCTCTATGAAGCGCGAGGAGGCTTGATCCTTGGAGCGCAGGAATAAGGTCCATGTGAACCTAGAGTAGTCATCAACAATCACAAATATGTAGCGTGCTCGACCAGGAATTTGAACGTGCATTGGGCCACAGAGGTCCATATGAAGAAGCTCAAGGGGCTTCTTTGTTGTGACGTTCTTCTTGGCTTTGAATGAGGTTCAGACTCGTTTGCCCTTAACACAATTAGCACAATGTGTCAAGTTGTCTATCTTGATAAGAGGTAGACCACGAACTAGCTCCTTTGCACGCAACTTATGTAGAAGATGAAGATTTACATGCCCTAGTCGTTGATGCCATAATTCTGTTTGATCTACAATAGTGGCGAGACAAAGGTGACCTTTTAGGATGAAGCTGAAGTCGAATATATAAGTGTTGTGACTCACTTCCCCCTTAGGATGGTCTCCCCAATAGCAATTCTCACAAGGCACTTCAAGGTAGTGAAGGTTACTTCGTTTGGTCCCTCATCACAGAGTTGAGCTACGCTTAAGAGGTTGTAATGAAGGCTCTCCACAAGGTTCACCATCTGGATCTCTATCTTGTCATTTAGATGTACCTTTCCGTGTCTAGTGATTTCTCTAGCTCTCTTGTCGTCAAATGATACACTTCCACCATCATATACTTGAAAACTTCTTAATCTCTCCTTGTCTCCAGTCATGTGACATGAGCAGCCACTCTCTATATACCATTTGCTCTCGCTGCTCAAGTTTTCCTATGAATAAGCCATCAAACTTCTAGAACCCATTGAAGCTCAGCTTTTCTGGGTGGATTAGTTTTCTGGTTAGTATAAGGAGAAGTACTACGATCGAGCCTTTGGCCTCTAGATGAGGAGGCAGTCGCTACGTAAGAAGCTTCATTCAATCTACTCACTTCGCATGTAGCGTGAGTGGGTGACTTGTATGCCTTTTACTTAGCGCTTTCTTCTTCTTGCAAGAGTGTATAGTGTGACCATTGTTACACAAAATCTGCACCATTCGTTGTACTTCACATAACCATATTTGCCCTTTCCAGGTCTAGAGGGCTTCCTATCCTTAATCTTGGGATCTATTATGTTTGTGGCATTCCCTTGGGCTTGGCTCACATACATCTTATGAGCCTTTTCCCCATGAAACCAGTGATTATCATCCTCTGATGGTTGTTCAAGTGCCTTAACCCTTTTCTCCAAGAATTCATTCTTGCTTCTACATATTTGAAGGGCCTTGTTTAAGGTTTCAGCTTTTTCACTTAATTCTCTGGTGAGCTTTTCACTAGCACTTGAGCACTTGGAGGAGTCTACGTCATATCCTAATCCAGGTATAGCTTTTACAAAGACAGTTTGATTCACGGTTTTCTCATTAACATATTTAGTTAATTCGGTGATCTTCGTAAGAATTATCCCTAAGTCACTTTCTACCTTGAGTTCTAGGTCCTTTAACGATCCCCCTTGAGGTTGCTTACCCTAGATTTTACTAAGGCCTTCTCTTTCTCAGCTAACCTAGTGGATAGGTCAAGACATTCACTACGTAGTTCACTAACTTCCTCTTCATATTTAGTGACTTGAGATTCTAAGGCTTCAGTGTCCTCTAGTAGCCCTTTAATCATGTTCTTAAGGTTTTTCTTTTCAAGTATATTTAAGCGATTAGGAAAGGAATCGTGAGTTTTACCTCAAAGGTGAGTGCCTCTACATTGTCCAAGAGACATTTTCCTTGGAATCCTTCGTGAAGGACAGCTTCATCATCTTCTTCTCCCCAAGCTGAGAAAAGTGCCTTCTTCTCAGTGGCATCTAACTTTGGATTTGTCCACATCTTGGCAAGATGGCCCTTCTCTTGGAAGTTATAGCAGGTATACTCCTTGAGGTCGCGCTTGGCTGATGATGATGCTTCGTCTGGTCCAGCTCTCTTCTTGAACCATTTCTTAACCATCTTAGTCATGAGGGATACTTCTGTATCATCATCATCTTCTTCTTCACCGTCATTGATGTCCATCTTCTCAATCACCTTCATGAGCTTCAGTGTTGTTCCAGTGGTTTCTTTTACCCTTAACCCCTTTAGCGAATCAGCGTTCTCTTGGTCTAAGAACTTGCCAAATATGTCTACAACTGGAAGTTTCTTGCAATCTGGCGACATGAGTGTGATTCGTCGAGTGAGCATGAATTTATCGCTCATAGCGTAGATGACAACCAGTGTCTGCTCAGAGACTGGAATGGTTACACCAGAGGCCGTTAGCTTGTTGATCAGAATGGTGAAGCGCGATTGGCAGGCTGACACGCTTTCTCTAGGGAGTTTTTTGAAGGATTGAAACTCCCTTTAAAGTGTGAACTTTCTAGTGTCCTTCTGATCTTCGCTTCCTCTGTGTATGGAGATGATAGATTCCCACATGTCTTTTGTAGTTGGAATGCTAATGACCTTGTCAATGTCCGTGCGAGAGAGTCCACACAGAATCAGTTGTCGAGCTTTTAAATTCTTCTCCATCTTGGCGTAGTGCTCTGGTTTCCAATCCTTTCTATCCTTCAGTTATGGAAGCACTTCGTCTCCAAGTTATATGATTTTCCAGCATTGGTAGTCTTGGGTTTGGATGAACGTCATGTGAACTTCCATCCACCAATCAAGATCTCCTTCTCGAAGCTGGTGAGGTTTATTGAGGGACATGCCGAGGTTGACCTCTGAGTTCTTCATTGCCGTGTTGGAATTGGATCCTGCTCTGATACCAATTGAAGATCTTGAAGAACTTAGTCTAACTAAAGATAAAATCTTTTGTCCGGAAATATAAGATTAAGAACAAATAAACACTTCAATTCCAAAACGTTGGTTGATTTGATTTCTTGTGAGACTTACAAATACTAGGCGAACACACAGTTCTTAGTTTCTCTCAACTCTCCTAGTTATAAATAGATAAAAGAATGGGTGGAGAAACATCAATTGTAGGATCAATACCTTTCAAATGGATACATCCATCGATATTGAACTGGTCCTTCCATCATCGCCTCGTAAGGAAGATGCTAGGGGAGATGCTCCATAGAGTCGAAAAAACTGGGCGGGACTTTCAATATTCAAACCGAAGGGAAGGCCGCTACATGGTAGCACACGGAGATATCTTGATGATGATGAGATTATTGCTGCTAGGACCTATGTTCTTCTGAACTTTCCTGAAATTGAAGCCCACGGAAAGTAACGGTTACATTGTTATAAAGTGATATCACATATCTACTCTACAATTGTGATCTAATTTGGGTGTTTTCCTTTTAAAGTATTTTCGTGGCCGAGTTGTGCAAAAGGAACAATTGTATAAGCGAGACAGAAATTGAAATGAGGTTTGAGATTGATTTTGCCTCTTGGCTCGAATCTCATGTAAGTACTTGTGAGATTCGTTTATTATGATTCATGCGAAGTTTTGGAACTCTTACAACTGTCTACTTGAACTAGAGGTCAAAATCTAACTGTTTGTACCAATCCCTTCATCATGAGCCTTGCAAAAGGACCGTGTAGAAGGGTCAGCACATATAAAGGGTACTATGTGAACGACTTCATGTTCATAACTCAAGAATATGAGAAAGACAAGCTTACAATGAATAGCGGTGTTTGAGTAAGGGGAACACAATAGGTCGAGGGAGAAAACGACTTTTAGGGGTGTTGATTGACATAATTGAATTAGAGTATCCAGCTCTACCAATGAAGAAAACTATCATATTCAAATGAGAGTGGTTTGACCCCATGGATGGTGGAACACATACTAAAACTCGATAAAAGTTGGTGGAAGTTAATCATAGACGGAGATACAATAAGTATGAACCGTTCATTTAGCACAACAAGCCGAGCAAGTTCAGTACTTGCCATATCCAAGCAAAAGACGGGATAAAGTAAATTGGTGGGCAGTATGCAAGATTAAGGCAAGCTCAGACCTTGATATGCCAGAGATAGTCGTCCCGGCCTTTCAAGACGACATCGGAGAAAATCCCCTTATCGTCGAAACAGATGAAGATCCACAAACTTGGCTGATCAGAATGAAGACGTTGATGAACATGAGTTGCATATTCCTCCCGTAGAAAAACCAGAAGTTTTCTTTTCATCATCCGACGACGAGGAAGAGAAAGGGGAAGAGGCAGAGGAAGACGAACTTGACTGAAGTAAAAGTTTTATGTATAGGTTGTTCGTTATATATGGATTATTCATTAGTGTTCTATACTTAATTAGATGTAGTTCACTTTAACCATCATAATATATTAATTTATTAATTATGGTTTGATCTTTCCATTTTAATATATATGGTCGAAGAAATGATAGGACAAGGATCTAGCGGTGACCACAAATGATCCGGTCGTGGGCGCGGTCGTGGTCGAGGCCGTGCCCGTGGATGGGCTAGCACATCGTTCTTGGGAATCGTTCCCGAGGCTGAGCTGGCTCAGGCCGGTACCGCTTCTACTACTCCACCGGCACCATTAGATGCCGGTGGATGAGTATTTGTCTATCCAGACCTCAGCGGGGTGATGCTCCTCCCATCCGGACCAGTCTCCCGTTCTATGCGGAAGATCTTCCGGAAATCATTTTTCAGGTTCGGTAGTGCATGGAGGTTTCTATCGTCTAAGGAGATCGACTACTACTGGCAGAAATTCAAGGTAATTATTTATCCATTTTTAGCTTCACGATTACTTTAATGTACAAATGCAAAGTGAAACATGCATGTTTCTTATGGTTTCCAGAAAGAATATTTCTAGGATGAGTCCGAGTACAGCGAGGACTACATCTATTATGTCTTCATGAGACATACGGGTACTCGGTAAGTTGCAAATCACCACAGTTTGAAATGACTTATTAGCTTACTTTATAATTTTTGAATTATTTTTGTTTCACATGTACAAGGACGTCATTCACAAGATAAGGACATCTGGAGGACCACATCGCTTTGTGAGCGATGACGTATGGGTCGTCTGGAAGGCCTTCTGGGACTCGGAGGAACAGAAGAAGAGGTCCCACTTTGTTCATGCCAATCGCATGAGCGAGTCTGAGGGTGAGGGAACTGGATTGGTGCGCCACACGGGAGGCTCCCATTCCTTCATGGGTTATTATGACAACATGGTTTGATTTTTAACTTTATTTTTTCGTACAATGAAATTTATTAATTTTCTGTCACACTAATAATTCATATTGTTTTTTGTTAGACCAAAGACCTTGGTGGCACTCCGACGACTACCGAGTTGTATACCCACACACACACACGTCGAGGAAGGAAAAGGAGAAGACTGTCCTAGTAGACTCGAGGGCGAAGAAGATGACGGTATTTCGTAAAGTACATATACGTTATGACACATTTTTTTACCTAACTAGTATGTTTTCATCGGTTATTGTAGGAAGCGATCGCCCAGAGGATTGCTTCTTCGTCCCAGCCACCGACCGAAGAGGGTCAAGATGCGATCATGGCTGACGTGGACGAGAGACAGATCTATCTAGATACCTAGGGCGTGAACAAGAAGAACCGGGTGTACGGACTCGATTTAGCGGTCGGTGCATACATCGACACATCACGCAGCCGGGAACGTCGAGCCAGGCCATCTCACCCCAATTCGTCCTCTCCGATTATCCAAGATGATGTTCAACACCAGATGCAAGAAATTCAAGAGCGAATGGATGCGCAGATGCAAGAGCGCTTGCAGGCGCATGTGCAGCAAATGGAAGCGCAAGAGTATTCACAAATGCAATCACAAATTCATGCGCTTATACAGACGTAAACGTCTGATTTCATCCGAGCTGAGCTGGCAAGGATGATGCCGACCCTTCCACCAGAACATCGCCCGCCACCGAGAGACGACGACGCCGCCGCCGCCGCCGTAAAGGCTTAGTTTTTTATGATTTGTATATTTGTTTTTGTTTTGTACGAATTATGTTTGTTATGTTTAATTTTATAATAACAATTTCAGTTTAATTTATTAGTGTTTGTTATAATATTATGTTCTCATAAATTTTCAATTCAATAAAAATGCAAAACTTCGCAATATTAACGTTAACGGCCATGTGAAGCCGTATTTGATTGCAATAATTGAGGACGTGAAGGAGATATGGGGGTCAAATTGGGATGGGATTTGTGATGGAATTCCTTCTCAGTTTGGTGGCTTCTAGAGGCAGGCTTAGCGACGGAAATTTGTCGCAAAAACCGTCGCAACAATGGGCACCTGGAGGGTCCTTATTAGCGACGGAATTTTGTCGCAAACTGCGTCGCCAAATCTGTCATCACAATCGGGGTCCCGGGGGTCCATTTTAGCGACGAAATTTGGTAGGTAAATCCGTAGACACAATCGGTCTCTGGAAGCCCAAAATTGAAACGGAATTCCATCGCATAAGTCGTCACTAACTAGCGACGAGCCTTTTACTCCGCCTCTAACTTCTTTTAGCTACCATTTTTGAAACGACAGGAGACATCCGTCAGAATCCGTCGCTAAACCATATTAGCGACGGATTGTAGATGAAGCGTATTCTGTTAGTGGGTGTTGTTTCTTACTCAAGGGTTGTTGTCTAAAGAGAGAAGGATTGTAGATGAAGCGTGTGGAGTTCTTAATATGACCCCGGAGGACGTGATGTACAAGTTGCAAGATATGGCCGAAAGCACAAGGAGCTTCAGGAGAACTTACACCACAAGGGTTGTCAACACCGTGAACTCAAGCGTAGAAGGATCAAGCTTGGTTATGGAGTTAGCCGAAATCAAGAAGATGCTCGCAAAGTTGGTACCTACAGGAGAGTAGCGCCCCGCGCGACTCTACGGTATTTGTGCAAGTACTGGTCAGAATTCGGAGGCATGTCCCGAGCTTAGGGACGACACAATCGCGGAAGTGAACGCGATGGGAGGATAAGGACCTCCTCGTCCATGGGAGAATCAGCAGAATCTTCACCACGTTACCAGCAGGACCAGCAGAGGTGGAGACCTCATGAGCAGCAGCAGCAGAATCAAGGAGCTTCGACGATGGAGATGATTAAGGATTTGGCAAGGACCGTCGCCACAGGGCGTTCAACTGCCCAGAATAGCGACTCAAGGCTAAAGAATCTAGAAGTTATAATGGGGCAGATAGCGCTAACCGTCTCGACGTTAGCGCAAAAAAACTCCAATTCATTACTGGACCAGCCGGTAGTGAATCCGAACCAGAACGTGAAAAGCACGAGTCAGAACTTGAAAAATGTTAGCGCAATGGCGCTGAGAAGTGGAAAAAACACCGAGAAGAATTCAAGACAAGAGGAAGAGGAAGTACAAGACCCGACAGAGGCACGCCCGCGCATGGAAATGCGCGACCACGGGCCCCTTACAAAAGCTGATGCGCAATCGCGCCTAGACCAGCGCGTCGGCGCCCTACACTCGGGAGGACCACGCGACCGCGTTACCTCGGCGCGCGACCGCGTGCTGATAGACCCTGATTTTGGAAACCAGTCGCGACCACGCCCTGGCCACTAAGATAGAGGCGCGATTGCGTCTGGCTGAGCACGCCCGCGCCCTCTTGTCTGCAGAAGATGACGAGGCCGAGAAGGAAAAAGAGGAGAAAGAAAGTCCGGTGGAGGAAGAAGAATTAGACGATTCGAGAGGCGACTTCAAGCTCCGCCAGAGCAACTACGTTCTCCCAAATTTCCCTCCGCTCGGTTTCAGAAAATCCTCCGGCCCCATTCCCAGAGGCATTAATGGATACTAGAAGGCAAGTGTACGACAAAGAGTTGTTCGAAATTTTCAATAAATGTGCCGTGAATATCCCCCTACTCAAGTTGGTTCGAAGTATACCACGGTACGCGAAGTTCCTCAAGGAGCTTTGCACGGTAAAAAGAAGGGAAACGAAGAAAGAAACCAGTAGAGTAGAGGTCGGAGAAAGAGTGTCCGCTATCTACGAACAATGCATGCCTCGCAAGTTCAACGATCCATGTATGGTCATTGTCCCTTGCCAAATTGGCAACATAAATTTTGACCATGCTATGTTAGATCTATGGGCCGCTATAAATGTCTTCACGTACTCTCTATGCCAGCAATT
This sequence comes from Phyllobates terribilis, assembly GCF_046119375.1. Taxonomy (NCBI): domain Eukaryota; kingdom Metazoa; phylum Chordata; class Amphibia; order Anura; family Dendrobatidae; genus Phyllobates; species Phyllobates terribilis. The sequence continues at coordinate 34,104 of NW_027367973.1, read as the reverse complement.
AGGACTTGGACCTTTAAATGAAACAAATATTTTAGTCCAATTAGTTGATGGGTTGACTGTTCGCCCTAGGGGAGTTGTAGAGAATGTGCTGGTTAAGGTGATTGGAGGCCTCTCGTACACCATAAGAAGTGGGAATTAACATCAACTATGGGCGTAATAGGCCACAATTGGAGCATAATGCCATATTCCAGACTTCATTAGAACAAAGTGTACAATCACTATGATGACGAGCATAAGGGAGAAGACGCGGGAGCCAAGGAGCAAATCACCCTAACCAAAGTGTACAATCACTAGGGCACGCCCGCACCTAGCTCGCGCAACGATATGGGACGAATTCCACGAAGGCCTGACTGCACCAGGCAAGACGCGACCGCGCATAAGCCTCTGAAAGAGACGCAATCGCGCCAACACAAGACGCTACCGCAACCCTGACGTTGTTGCGCCGCGAGAAAGCTCTCCTCTGAGGGTTTAAGTGGGTTTTTTACCTAGGGTTTTTGGGCTAGGGATCCACTTAACACATTTTAGGGTTGTCATTTAGGGTTATCCTTCTCATTTCTTATGAATAGGGAGAGTTTTGACTCTCCCTAAACACGGTACATTTTCTTAATTTCAGAATTACATTAGCTTTTAGCAATGAGGCCGGAGTAATCTTCTTTGACTTTGTGTGGTTGGTTTGCGCCTCTGGGCTAAATCAATGTGAGGTTTGTATCTTTGGTTCTTCATATAATTATGTCTCTATTGCTTTAATCTCTTGCATGTAATATCTAATTGAATTGAATTCACTCTTTGGATTGATGACGGAGGCGATTGTCGTGATCGCCAAGATCAAAGTAAAGTCCCAACTCAGATTCCACTAGTACAGTGGTAAGTAGGGGTCGAATCCCAAGAGAGTCAGTGATAGTCTATTTCTATGATGCAACTAGAACGTAACCAGAGGGGGGTTTTGTTGTTGTTTGTAACTAACGTATTTAAATCAATGAAAGTAGTAAGAGATTGTTGTAACAATGATTGGGAGAATGAGCTCACTTCCTTTGTATCCACACAATGTTCATGATAGATTGTTGATCATCGAATTCTACTAACATATGTTCATATCGTATAATTTAGTTGTCCTACTCTTTGTTCGTAAATAGCAACTAGTCCAAATAGTCCTAGAAACCCTTATTGTAAGCAATAACCAAGGAAATCCCAAGGTTCAAAAGCACAATAGCATAAAGATCAAAGATAAGTAGGCTCATGTAATACCATTGGCAAATAGCCGATACTCGACATGAGTTCATAATCTCTACACAATAAGCACTCGCAAATAGTCTATGCAAATCATGCTCGCTACCTAAAGGTCAAGGCTTTTCAAATAGAATTGTCAAGTCCTAGCAATATGAATGATAATAAATAAACCTAGCGTGCACTCTAGATAAATCAAGATCAAACAATAATAATATAAAGCACAAGAGATTATGAAACAATCCTCAAATTAAACCAAAACATATGAGTTTGAATTCTCACAACAAATCTAAGAACAAAGGTTTCAACTTGGAAGTGAACTACAATGGATTTAGTTACTCATGGCCATAGAAGCCATGAATAACAATGGATGAAGGTAGAAAACGAACCAATGTATGATGAACGATGAAGAACTCTCCCAAGCAAGCCTCCCAAAACATAAACTAGAATTTCTTTCTTTTTTTTTCTTTTCAAACCCTAAGCTATCTACTTATATAGTCTTCAACTCAAAAGGAATAAAATAACTGAAACAAATCCTAAAAGATATGGAAATCCTATAAAATAATACTAAAAATCTTGCAAAGAACATCATTCCGGGACCGTCATCTCGACCGAGAACGTCAATTCTCGATCGAGATCTTGCCTGCAGAAACTTCTGGATATACTTTCTCGACCGAGATTGCTTCCTCTCGATCGAGATCTTCACTTCTCGGTCGAGAATCATGGAATTCGATCAAGATTTTCTTCTCCGAATGTCTTCTAAGTTTCTGTTGCTCTTTCTCGGTCGAGATCCCTCTTCCTCGGTCGAGATTCTTCACTGCTAAGGTGATATGCAACTCCCCAAGCTTCGAGGCAGCTCGGCTTCGCCTCTTAGCTTCTCCAACGGTGTAGGCGTGGCTAATCTTCATCTAGCTCCATCCCAAATGTACTAAAGACGAGCACAAGCGGGATCTCCAATACAAAAGCCATAAAAACGCTTACGAGCATTCCGCGAATCTACAAATGAACTCCTAACCTAGATTCCGGAATTACCACTCGTCAAGTACCTAAACACCACTAAACCTAAACTAATAGTCGCTGGTTAACACCATATAATAAGCTCCTATCAATTGATCACCTAGGTTGTTAGTTCGATTCAATATTGCTAGGGCCTGGTTTATCCTAGTTGGAGAACCTTGCCTGTTTAGTAGTAAGAATCTCTACTTGGACTAGTTGCACTCGTAGGATAGGGAGATTAATGAGGTGTTGGCGCCAAGGGCAGTGCACCTTCCTATTTATCTGTGAACTTAATGTTGTCTAGGATCTAGTGTTGATAGTTTCAAGGCTAGATTGGTAGACAAGACGTTGTTAAGGCTAGTTGACCTAATCAACAATATTAGTACATGATTTAAGGAAATTAGAAGACATACAGGAATTAGAATAGAGATAAGAACCCGAATAGAAGAACCTAGGATCATTGAATTAGACTGAAAGGTTACAACCAACCATACGAAGTGTTTTCCAAATTAATAACAACAACAAAATTAGTTTTCACAATCCCACAAGCATTTACCTTTCATTAGTTAGTCACTTTAATACTCTATGTAGGATCGTTGATCTTTGCTTAGGTCGCGACGGCAGCGACCTTGTGGTCTTTAGTTAACTTTGTTGATCGTAAGGATCTTTAATGTGCGGAAATGTGACACAGTGTTCTGCAAACAAACTTGTATATTGCTTTCCAATCCTAGTTACAGTCTAGTTTCATACACAAGAAACTTCTAAGCAAGCTAGATCTATGAAGCAACTATACTAACCTCTCTTTCACGTTCACAAATGCCTGATTTCGCCTCTCTTCGTCAACACATGACGAAATGCTATCTCTAATATATATAGACCATCTAACATCTGGTCTATCGAATCTACTAACTAATGAAAGATAAAATCTAAATCATAACAACTAAATCTTCTAGTTATAGAAGATAGATACTCAACTTAAAAGATAAAATAATGCTAAAAGATAATGTTTGTGCTAGATACTCATATCATTCCGTATCTAAGCAAATCTACTAAAACGTGAGAGACACGCTCTAGTCTCTTCCGATCTTCTAAGTGCCGAAGGCAATGCGCTTTTCGTCTTATAGTCTTGAGGTTGCTTTGATGGTATATGTTAGTTGAGCTTTAATCGTCTTGTTAAAGCTTAATCTATTTCTTTTTGTTTTGATGATAACAAACTAATATGTTTAATCTCTTTGTGTTTTTAAGCCTTCCAGGTCATTGCCATATTTGTAAGGATGCGCTTAAGTCACTTAGAGATGCGCTTGACTGGTCACAGTCGCGCTTAACACCAAGCGGAGAAAGTAAGTTTCGCAAACGGTGTTTAATAAATCCATTCAAGACCAAGAAGTAAGAGTGATTGAGCTTCGAGGGCGTAGAGACGCGCTTGAATGAAGTTGAAGAAAGTTGACCACGAGGTTCCACTGAAGCTTAGAGTGCACCAGGACGCAGAAGAACAAATCCACACGCTACGAAGGCTGGTAAAGCGGGAGAGTGCAAGTTGCGTGCAAAGGAAGGTGCGAGAAGAACTTTACACTCTTTGGGATGCCACTCCAGGGATCGCCAGCGTGGCAGGAGTTTGTTAGAGCTTGAAGCACACGGATTGCTTATGTGGCGTGGATCAACAGTATAACGTATGCAGCGACCTTCCAATGGCTTTCGCGACTATCTTCTATGCTTGGCACTAGTGTTCTTCGTTGATAAGTCTTTACAGCTTAGACTTTACAACAACTTATATTAGACAAATACTTGTCTGTGATTGTCGCGACCCTCTCTGTCATTAAAGCGACCTTCTGTACATAGTCGCGACCTCCGATTCATGCATAGCGACCTGCTCCTGATCATCGCGACTTTCTTTCCATGCTCTGCTCCACTCCATACTCTTCCTAAGTACCTGTACTGATTAAACTCAATGTAGATGTTAAAATCAAGTGTTTGTTATCCTTAAAACTAGAGAAACTGAGGTAAAGCAATACTAGCTTGACCTAACAATTTCCCCCTTTTTAATGATGACAAACTATGTAAGACATGGCATATATTTAAGGCAGCATGTTTAAAAGACTATTGAATCTTCTAATGTATGAACATGTTTAGAGAAGCAGTGATAAGTAACACTTTACCTTGATCAAGTCTCGCTTTGTGTTTCCATAGGTCGCTTCTTATGGTAATAGTTCCCCCTGACTTAAGCAACCGGTATGCTAGGTCTATCCCCCCTTTTGACATCATTGAAAAAGTCATGCATATATATGATTAGGGAACTAAGGCGGCTATCATGATCTACTCTCTAGAGGAATGATTGATAAGATGCCTAAGCGAAAGAAACTAAGTTATAACTAGGCAAGATAATAGAGCAAGTAGAGAAGAATGAGCAAAGCATACTTTTATATTCATTTCGACTACGCACCCAAAAAGCTACTGGCTAGATTAACCTAAGGAAGAGACTAAAAAGGACTCGGATCATGAAAAAGAAAAAGACAACTAAGTTGCTTCTTCGTCAACAGGATCAGTGTGTTCCGAGGCTGTCGCAACCTTTTGTTGTTCTAGAGCTATAGTCGTTGGTGCTTCTTGTGTTGGAGGCACGTCCACCGTTGCCTTGGCCACTTCGTCCTCTTCCCGAGCTCGCTCCTCCTCCAGATACTGGTGGTACTCCGCCTACGCCTTTTCATAGGCTTGGCATTGCTCAGTGGGAAGAAACTGGAATAGCACTGGATCTGGGTCGCGACGAGCGACAGGCAAGCTAGCTGGGTGCACCTACTCTTGATCAGTTTATGAGTCGCGCACACATTTTTATTGATTGTAAGCAGCACGTCCAGAACGTTCTCATTGGACTGCAGCAGTTTCTCGTTTGTGACCTGCTGCTGGAGGAAAGCAGCGAGCAGATCGCGTGGGAGGGGCAGCTCAGAGCTTGGCAGGGGGTAGGTAGAGACGTCTTCAGCGACCTCGTCCATTTTACCTTTTCCCTTGCTGGAAGTCGCTTTGAACTTCACTGGGGAAGGAGGTGGTGTAGCTTTTTCTGGATCGTGAAGGTCGCGAAGGCGGCGAATGCGCTACTCAGTCAGTATGTGGGTGCAACGTCGCTCATCCACAGGTCGATACAGTCCCAAACGCACCATAATCTTCTTAATGATGTGAGGGTAGGGAAGCGGGAAGTGCGTGGAATTTACCGTATTGATGATGTTCTGCATGATGATTTTAGGAGTATCAATAGGCAAACCATCAGGGACCGTCTTGAGGATGCCAGCCTCCCCATTCGTGATTTTACAGGGCGCGTCTGAGCGGGGGACGATATTCTTGCTTATCACTAGATGTACGAGCTTGAGCGGCCAGTGCAGATAGCTGTTGTGGAGTGGTCGCTTGTTGTCGCCTGGAATGAACACCTTGTTTTTGAAGGTGACGAGGCCCCCCTGAGGTGGATTTTTCTTCTGCAGGGTCGCGTACCTGTCACCACCTGTGGGAAGCCCGAGCAGCTCACCAATCAGCCTGGGATTTATGGAGAATGTTTCGTCGTCGTGGAAGAGCAAGCAGGTGAGCTCATTGATGATTTTATCTGGGTCGTTCGGAGACGCGACTGGCACCGCGACTGCAAGGTGGCGATAGAAGGCGCGAATCTGATCCGGGTCGTAGTCAAACGGACTGGACTCCATGTTGAGCCAGTCTTGCTGTCGCAGAAGCTCAATGGAGTGCGTGAGATCGTACGCCTCAGCTAGATCTAGCAGCTCTTGCTCGACCAGGAGTAGCGGCTCAATGATTGGTCTGCCTCTGTATTTACTCTCGCCAACCTGAAGGGGCTCATCGCTGGTGTATGGCTGGGGAAACCGGAAGGGTTTAAGGTATGTGGTAGTGGAAGTGGATTTTAGTGGTGCTGCGGTGATGGCCATGGGGAAAGGAGCTTTCGGAGGTGCTGGGGAGCGTCGAGTGATTTTGCGAGGACGCTTGTGTAGTGCCGACCCTTCAGGGGATTGTTTCTGAGGTCGCTTCCTCAGACCCATGCGCTTGGTTGCGCTAGTTGTGGCGTCTCCAGAGGCCTGGATGGTTAGGGTCGGTGGTACGTCTTCCTCAGGGGAGTGGCGTTTAGAGGGGGTGTGATCGGGTGTGCTGACAGAGTCGCTGGATAAGGAGGGACTGGGTGTGTGTTTGGAAGGTGTTCGTTCAGCCGATGAGACAGGGATAATGTCATCTTCCTTCTGTGATGGTGTGTTTTCTTCAGAGAGAGGAGGAAGGGGGTTGTGAAGTGGTGTTTGTGGAGGTACCTTTACAGAAGAGCCGACACCTTCAGCAGAGGAGGTCATAGGCACCGGAGGCTTGCTCTGGGGTGTTGTAGCGGCAGAGAGAGCTGAAGTTGGAGCGCCACCGAGGAGAAGCCTCTTTTGCTCCTCAGAAAGAGTACCCATGAGAGTTTGGAGGGCAAGAAATTATGAGGGATCCATTTACGTGTGGAGTAGTGGTAGTGCTTAGGTAAAAGTTTGGGATTTGAGAGTAGCGACTAATATTGAGAGAGTGGAGAGAAAGAAAATTATGGCAGTGATATAAGAGAAGGTAGCGAAAGGGTATTATGTGGGTGAATTAGTTAGGAATTTATAGGGTTTGGATAGTCGGTGGTTGCTAACGGATACTTTTCTTAAGTGGGCGGTAACGGCTATATTCCTTCAGCGAGCGGTAACGGCTACTTTTCTTAAGCGAGCGGTAACGGCTACTTTTCATGATTTTCAATGTGCGGCGCTGCAGACCTAGCCGTGAGCTGCTTATTTTCAGGCGCTTCAGTTTTACTTTTCTTACCATTGAGGTTTGCTCATTGTTGAAGATATGCCAGGTATGGTCGCTATGGTAGCGACTAAAAAATGGTCCGCGATACCCTGTAGTGACGAAGCGACCTCTAAAGAGCACAAGCGATATCACAACGACCCAAAACACGCGTACCTGTTTAAGAATTAGCAACATAGAGATCCTAATCTATTCACTCTCAGTCCTAGTTGGGGTAGACACATGCATACATTTAAAATTGAAGGACAAAAACACATAGAATAGTACATATGCATATGCAATTTGCAAATTAGGGTAGGACTTTAATATCAAGTGGATATTCCCAGTTGTGAGCTATGAGGGTCATAGGGAACGTTACACAAGATTAGGCTAGGGACACTTATAATCACATATCATATCTCGTTGGGCTTTGTAATGGGCTAAGAAGCGATCAATGTGATTATGTTTATAGGATTTCAAAGAAGAGCATGCAGGTCCATAATTTCTAGCAAGATCTATAAAGTTGCGAAGATTCACCTAATTATTTTACAAAGGCATCAACCAGAGAATGCGAGAGACTAAAGCTAATGCTAAAGTTTTCCAGTCATTTCAAGCGAGTCCTAAGTTCCCAATATCAATATATAAGAGATAGTTCTAGTCATAGTAGAGGGAACTTACAGACGTAGATCGCTTATGTGAAGGGGATCATTCCCAGAAGGAGCCTTAGATTGACAAATTGATCCTTGTTCAAGGCTTTGGTGAAGATATCCGCCACTTGCTCTTCAGTTCTATAATAAGTTAATTCAATATTCCTTGAAGCCTGTCATGTGGCAAGAGCAGCCACTGTCTAAATACCATCGTTCCTTAGCGCTTCCAACCTACGCAAGAAGAATTCAAACTTTTGGTACCCAATGAAGCTCGGGTTTACTGGGTGAATTAGTATCGTGGGTTGCTTTAGAGCGAGTCCCATCAGCATGAATGATATTGAAGGTCATGGGAGCAGTTTCATAGGATTCATTATGATTAAAGTTGATCCTAGCATTCTGTTTTATCTTTGGTCTAGGTTAAGCATGTTGATTTGCTTGAGTTTGATATGTCTGATGAATGTTCTGATGTCTCTGGTGATAATTATCATATCGCTTGGTATGATTTGAAGGTCCCTGGTGTTGGTACTGAGGTCGCGATGATTCATGTTCATCAGCAATATCATTGCAAGGAGAAACATAAGGCTTGTTGTTACGAGCCTGTTTCTTCTTACAGTTATAGATTGTATGACCATTGAAACCACAGTATCTACACCAGTCGTAATAGAAGATCACTCGCCCATATTTTCCACGTCCTGGTCTAAAGGGCTTTGCATTTTTGGTGCACCCCTTAACCTCGTGAGTCCCTTGGGCTTGTGATACATACATGGCATGAGCTTTTTCCCCATGATACCATTTTGACTTATGTTTGGGGTTTTCCAAGACTTTCACTTTGTCTTCTAAGAACTCATTCTTGCTTTTGCAAGCTTGAAGAGCCTTATCCAACACGTCAGCCTTTTCAGCGAGTTCCTTGGCTAATTTCTCATGCATGGATGAGGATTTAACATTATCATCAGATTCATAGCCAAGCCCTCTCGCTTTAAAAAACACTGTTTGATTAACTGATCGCTTTTCAATTAGGGATGCGATACCAGCGACATCAAGGATGACCCTTTTTATTAGGTCATTAGTTTCAAGTAGGCTTTCGCTTGCCATAGAAACAGGAGTGGGTGCTTGTGTAGACGCTTTAGTAAGCGCTTTACCTTTGCAGCCCAAGCACTCCTTGGTTAACAAGGTTGTTTCTTTAGCCTTTTGAAAGTCTATCTCTTTATTTGCTAGCCTAGTAGATAAATCTAAACATTCAGCATGAAGATCGTCTATTTCCTTTTCATAGCTATCATTTTCAGTTTGTAGTCGCTCGCTCTCTTCTATTATTCCTAGAATTATATTGATTAAATCAGGTTTATCAAGCATATGAATCTTTTTATTGAAGCTATTAGGAAGTGAGATTGATACCTCGGAGTCTTCAGAACTTTGTTCACCAGCCATTAGACATAAGCTTGTGAACCCTTCATGTAAGTCTGCATCATCATCATCATCTCCCTATGCAGAAGTGGTCATGAGTGCCTTCTTTTCAGATTGCTCAACCTTTGGCTTGGTGCAGTCTCTTGCTAGATGCCCCTTTTGCTGGAAATTGTAGCAGGTGTAGCTGCTGAGGTCGCGTTGGGGGTCAGATGAGGAGGGTAAGGTTCCTTTCTTGTTTTTTAAGAATCACTTGACCATCTTGGTCATTAAGACTACGTATTTATCATCATCTTCTTCTTCTTCATGGTTTTCCATCCTGTCTAGAACTTTTGACAGCTTCAAAGCGACTTGTTTTATGTCGCTTCCTCTTGTCAAAGATCTCAGCTTGTCGCCTTGTTCTTGATCATAGAACTTCCCAAAGATCTTGGCTACTGGAAGAGCTTTGGTTTCTTCAGACATTAGGGATATACTCCTAGCCATTTCAAATTTGTCTCTCATAGCGTGTATGACAGCGAGTGTCTTCTCATAATCTGGGATGATGTGGCCAGCAGCGGTTAGCTTATCTGTGAGCACGAAGAATCGCGACTGGCAATCAAGGACGCTTTCATTCTCAAGTTGTCTGAAGGCATGAAACTCGCGTTGTAACACAAATTTCCTGTTGTGCTTCATGTCTTCACTTCCTCTGTGAATGACTATGATTGTATCCCAGATTTCCTTGGCAGTAGGGAGACTTTTTACCTTGTCAACATCATGGCGATGTAGGCCCACGAAGATCATCTGGCGAGCTTTGGCATTAACTTCGATTTTCCTGTAGTAGGCAGCATCCATCGCGCTTCTGGTGATATCTTCAGGGACTTCTTTATCTCCTAATTCGATGACGTTCCAACATTGAGCGTCCATCTGCTTGATCCAAGTCTTGTGCATTTCGATCCACCAGTCGAGTTCGCCTTCCTTTAGTAGAGGTGGCTTGTTGAGAGTTTGTCCGTGAGTTGGAGTCAAGGAAGACATGGTTGATTACAGAACGGTTCCTGCTCTGATACCAATTGTAGGATCATTGATCTTTGCTTAGGTCGCGACGGCAGCGACCTTGTGGTCTTAAGTTAACTTTGTTGATCGTAAGGATCTTTAATGTGCGGAAATAAACTTAATGACACAGTGTTCTGCAAACAAACTTGTATATTGCTTTCCAATCCTAGTTACAGTCTAGTTTCATACACAAGAAACTTCTAAGCAAGCTAGATCTATGAAGCAACTATACTAACCTCTCTTTCACGTTCACAAATGCCTGATTTCGCCTCTCTTCGTCAACACATGACGAAATGCTATCTCTAATATATATAGACCATCTAACATCTGGTCTATCGAATCTACTAACTAATGAAAGATAAAATCTAAATCATAACAACTAAATCTTCTAGTTATAGAAGATAGATACTCAACTTAAAAGATAAAATAATGCTAAAAGATAATGTTTGTGCTAGATACTCATATCATTCCGTATCTAAGCAAATCTACTAAAACGTGAGAGACACGCTCTAGTCTCTTCCGATCTTCTAAGTGCCGAAGGCAATGCGCTTTTCGTCTTATAGTCTTGAGGTCGCTTTGATGGTATAACGTATGCAGCGACCTTCCAATGGCTTTCGCGACTATCTTCTATGCTTGGCACTAGTGTTCTTCGTTGATAAGTCTTTACAGCTTAGACTTTACAACAACTTATATTAGACAAATACTTGTCTGTGGTTGTCGCGACCCTCTCTATCATTAAAGCGACCTTCTGTACATAGTCGCGACCTCCGATTCATGCATAGCGACCTGCTCCTGATCATCGCGACTTTCTTTCCATGCTCTGCTCCACTCCATACGCTTCCTAAGTACCTGTACTGAGTAAACTCAATGTAGATGTTAAAAGCAAGTGTTTGTTATCATTAAAACTAGAGAAACTGAGGTAAAGCAATACTAGCTTGACCTAACACTCTAAGAATTGAATACTCTTGGTTCCTCATGGATTCGACCCCGACTTGCCACTCTACTTTTGTAGAGGAGTAAAAGGGATTTATTTGACTAGGATAGCCCGATGACACGGGCTTGTCATAAGGTAGATAGGCTTTTCTTCCCTACGGACGTTTATGTGCTGGACATGGAAAATGATAGAGATGGTGTACCTATACTGTTAGGAAGACCATTTATGAGAACAACCGGCACTAAAGTAGACCTAGGAAGAGAAACATTATCTTTGGAGTTTGATGGGGATGTAGTGAGCTTTGACATAGGTAGTGATGAGGAGTCTGGAGATGAGGTTGCAAGTGTTTTTACAATTAAGGTAGTGGATCCCTAGAGGGATGTTGATAGGTTAGAGTTGGCATTGGTCGATGGGCCCCATGCTAATATTAGAAGGAGCAATCCCTCTTTTTCTTCCACCAATATTTGAGGTAGCCAAAGTAACGTATGAGTTACCGCCGGGACACTATGTGGTGAAGAAGAAGGGATATGACAAAGGGCTCATAAAAAAGAAAGAAGGAATGAAACAGTACTGGATACGGAAGGACGAGTTGGCCAAGAGATTGGTCGAATCAGGCTGAGAGAGAGGTACGTCAAGCCAACGACGTTAAACAAAGGCGATGACCGGAGGCAACCCGACGAGGTGGTAATTTATCTTTTTCGCACTTCAGTTATATGTGTCCTTGTTTTACAATTTGGACATTTTGTGTAGTTTAAGTGTGGGGGAGGGGATTAGCCTCACTTATCCCTGCATTTAAAATTTTGAGTCAGTTTTCCCCTTTGTTAGTTTTTGAATTTTAAGAGTCGGTATCCATAGTTTTTCCCCTTGTTTGTGACGTTGTGAACTTCTAAAAAGATGCATGATCCTTAAATTTTCTTACTATGCCTTAGATGTTAATATTTCAAGTATATGTAGTGAGGATATATTAGATTAAGAGGGAGACCTAGGCTTGAGCATGTGGATTTTGACTAGGACGCACTAGAACCTTATTTAAGAGTACATGAATCACCACCTTGCCTCTTAATTATCATTTTTTCATAATTAATTGTTCCCGTCCTTTTTACAAAGAAAAAATATATAAAAGTTTAAAGGTAGTGAGCTCCTAGTACAAGAAAATCGAAAGAGCACGCGATACCCAAGGTATGAAAAATAACTGAGGGATTGCTCCTCCATGATCTATTAAGCAAGAGTCTCATAGCAGCCTGGACCATAAAATGGACAGGTTCTACCTAGAAAAACATAAATTTGGTTTGGACCATAAAATGGACAGACCATGTGCCCAAAATTTAAAGGTGTAGAAAAAGTAATGGGATAAAAAAGGGCAGGGAAAATTGCATATGGTATGACTTAAGTAGAGATTGGTTGATGACTGTTTTCAAACAATTTGGAATTTGTGCAGAATTATCATAAGTAGGAAACATGTTAGGACAAGCTCTAATCGTTTATTGAATCTTCTGTTATTCACATTTATATATTACTTGGGTAGAGACATCTTCGGTATAGTTTGGAGATTTAGTTGATTGCATCTGCGTAGGGTTAGCATAGTTCAAATATTTGGGGATACTTGGTACCATAGTTAGAGTCAAGCTAGTTTAAATGCATTACTTTGAAATTTGTGTTTGGAGTCGGAATCTACGCCCGTTATTCTGTGATGCTAGGTATCATAAGCCAGAAGTTGATCGATGACCACTTGGATCGTACCACCGTACTCGCTGAGCCCGCCAAGAGTCAGCTACAGTTTACTCGAGGACGAGCAATGGTTCAAGTATGGGGGTATGATTGGCGGCATTTCGTACACCATTAAGAATGGGAAGTAGCATCAACTATGAGCGTAATAGGCCACAATCGGAGCATAATACCATAATATGGACTTCGTAGAGCAAAGAGTACAATCACGAGGATTACGTGCATAAGGGAGAAGACGCGGGAGGCAAGCAGCGAACACAAGTGAAGAAGAGGCAAAAAGGGCACTTTGCCCCGGGCGCGCCCGCGCCTAGCTTGCGCAGCAAGCTAGGACGAGCCACACAAGGGCGCGACCGCGCCACCTCCGACGCGACCGCGCATCACCTTCTGAGGGTGGCACGATCGCGTCGACACATGCGCGCCCGCTCTTCAGCCACTGCTGCGCCGCGAGAAGCCCTAGCTCCGAGACTTTGAGTGGGCTTTCTACCTTAGTTTTACATGTATTTCGGGCTAGGCTTCCACATAACACATTTTAGGATTCTCATTTAGGTTATCTTACTCATTTCTTATAAATAGGGAGAGCTTTGCCTCTCCGTAAGGATCCATTATCCATTATCTCATTTTCAGAATTACATTAGGTTATTAACAATGAGCTAGGAGTAATCTTCTTTGATTTTGTATGGTTGGTCCGCGCCACTAGGATGATTCAATGTGAGGTTCTTATCCTTGGTTCTTAATGTTATTATGTCTCTATTGCTTTAATCTCTTACACGTAATATCTATTGAATTGAATGCACTTTCTAGATTAATCACCTAGGTTATTAGTTCGATTTAATATTGCTAGGGCTTGGTTTATCCTAGTTGGAGAACCTTGCCTGCTTAGTAGTACTAATCTCTACTTGGACTAGTTGGACTTGTAGGATAGGAAGATCATTGAGTTATAGGCGCCACGACAATATACCTTCCTATTTATTCATGAAATTAATGTTGTCTAGAAGTTAGTCTTGATAGTTTCAAAGCTAGGTTGGTAGACAAGACGTTGTTAGGACTAGTTGACCTAATTGGCAATATTAGTACATGGATTAGGGCAATTTAGAAGACAAGTAGGAATTAGGATAGAGATACAACCCGAATAGAAAGAACCTAGGACCATTGAATCAGGCTAGTAGGTGAAACCAACCATATGAAGTGTTTTTCCCAATTAATCAAAACAATCAAATCAGTTTTCACAATCTCCCAATTAGTTACTTTTCATTAGTTAGTTGTTCTAATACCTTAAGAATTGAATACCTTTGGTTCCTTGTGGGACTCCACCCCTACTTGTCACACTACTTTAGTAGAGGAGTAAAGGGATTACTTTGATTAGGGGGGCTAAAGACCTCCTTGTCAGCGAATACCAAGGAGCGTTTGTGCCGGGAAGATCGATCTGACACAACTCAGTGCTTTGCATGGAAATCCTTAAAGGTTATGAGCGTGGAAATCAACCCCCTAGTTGTACAATTAAGATTGATCTTAGAAGTGCATTTGACTCGATTGATCATAATTTCCTTCTCTAGGCGATGAAATCATTTGGTTTTCCGAATCGCATCATCAATTGGATTGGAATGTGCGTCACTACGGTGACATATTTTGTTAATATTAATGGTGTGTACGAGGGTTTCTTTCAGGGCAAATGTGGATTACGACAGGGATGCCCCCTTTCACCTTTCCTTTTCTCGATTGCGATGGAGTACTTGTCACGTACTCTGGCGGAAAAAACGAGCAACCCAAACTTCAATTTTCATCCTAAATGCTCGAAAATCAAGCTCTCGCACATCTGCTATGCAGGTGACCTCATTCTCTTCTATCTTCGTGCTAGTATTTTGGTCAATATCCTTAAATAAGCATTGAATCTCTTTGGTAACATTTCAGGGTTGCGATGTAATGCAGATAAATCGTGTTTGTATACTGCTGGTATTAGCATTGAAGAAACTCAGGGCATCGCTGAGGTGCTTGGATTTACAGTGGGTGTGCTCCCTATGCGCTATCTGGGTTTGCCAATGGGACCCAAACAAACAGCTATCTCTGGTTATAATCCTCGCTCAATATAATCTCTTCAGTTATTGATTCATGGCAAGCTAAGTCTCTCTCGTATGTGGGCCGCCTTCAGCTGACTACTGCGGTAATCTCCAACATGTGCAACTACTGGTGCAACACGTTCAACTACAATTAAGGTGATTAAACATATTGAGGCAAGAATGCGCAGCTTCTTATGGACGGGGAAACATGATCGAAGGAAAAGCTCAATTGCCTGGAATATTGTCTGTAAGGAAAAGAAAAATGGTGGCCTTGGGATTAAAGAAATCCTTTAATGGAACGGATCTTGCACCGCTCGTTCAATTTTCAACCTACATAATGGGATAGGAATCATATACAAGCTAAGAGGAAGAAACTTATGGGACGCCAACTACCTTCCTGACGATAGTTGCCACTGGAAAGCAATTGTGTGCATGAAGAATAGACTTCTCTCGATGAAGTCAGTTGCTGACATTATCGACATCATGACTAAACCAAATGGAAGGTACTGCACTGAAAACGTGTACTACTTGCTCAATCCTCCTTCTACAGGTCCGGCATAGGCGGAGCACATCTGGGGTAACTTTCATATCCCGAAACATAGCTTTATCTCGTGGATGGCCCTCAGAACAGATTGTCGACGATGGAAATAATGCTTACATGTGGAATCGATGTGAACCCATCCTGCAAGTTCTACACTGGGCATTCTGAGTCTAAGGAGCGCCTCTTCTTTGAATGTGTTTTCTCTGCGGCGGTGTGCAGCAGATCTCTTCAATGGCTTGGTATGGGTACGATATTCAGGAACATTTATGGTGGCATTGAATGCTTGGTTAATCTCTGTAGCGGGAAAACTGACAGCTACAAAAAAATGAGCTCACTAATAACTACTCTGGTTTACCAAATTTGGACTGCTAGGAACAAAAATCTTTATCAGGATGGCTCTGTCACGGTGGATGAATGCTGGAACAAAATTAGGGCGGTACTCAAAGGAAAATTCCACAGCAACAGGTGAAGGACATCGTGAACGTCTCTGGCAACTGATTCTAGCTTCTGACTTTTGTGTAGTTTATCTTTGTTCCTACATAACTTTGGTCCTGCATTTTTTTGGGTATTGAGGGCCTTTCTTGGTTATTGTAGGTTGTCTTGATTAACATTCATCCTTCTTGAGGATGTTGGTATGTAAATTCTTCCTCCTTTCTATAAAGTAATTTTTCAAAAAAAAAATCAATATTAATGCCCTTGACCAAATAGTAATTAGTAAATGAGTTTTACTGCTTCATACAGTACTGTGCTGTATCATTTATTAGTTTTTTTTCTTCTAATTAATATTTTTATTTAATTTGAGGGTTTGTATTTATTGACTGGTTATTAATGCATTCATTTTGAATTAAAAAAATATACTCTTTTTTTATTGTTAATATTAGATGCGGAAAAAGTCAACCCGATCTATGGTCAATCCGAACCCGATTAGTAAGGATCCGATCCGAAAAGATACATAACACGATCAACCCAAGACCCGGACGACTAGAAAATCAGTGGGTCGAAACCGACCCAACCCGGAAAAATAATTTAATAAAAATAATTACACATAATAAGTTAAACAATATATTAGTATTAATTTTTTAAAAAAGTATTATATAATAAACAAATATTATTAATTTTAATTTATTTTATTTATATAAAAATCATTAAAAACAACACCCTTGACCCGCTGGTCAACCCGAACCGACACGAAACCCGACTTGATATGAGCCCGATCGATTCAAAATTTATCAACTCGTTGAACCGAATCCTATCTAAAACCGAACCTGCTCGACCGAACCCGAACCTGATCTGTCCAACCCATTTGCCAGATCTAGTTATACATTGTTTATGTTTATTGTTTGAGAAGATTGTGGTGTAGCATTGATTTAGAAAGTCACATGTGCCCAAGCCCATATGGTCAATAGTTGGGACATTATATTCATGGTTTTAGACTTACAAACCATAAGCATGAATAAACTTTTATACGTTCATATATTATATCTAAAATCCTTAGTGATTTGTTTTTGTATGGATGATCTATTATTTATAAATATAACGGGAAAAATCATACGCGCGCACCCATATAATTATATGGGTCCGAATCTGGTGATAATAAACCACTAAATAATAAAAAAGAATGAATCTGGGGCGTTGGTTTGTGCTTGATCTAGCGGCCGGGGAAGCGCACATCTCCACGCTGACAATCCCTGCTACAGTCCACGCTATATGGGTTTAAAATATGTTCATCAGTTGTAATCTATATGTTCACTATTATTGAGATAAATGTTCATCAAACATTTTAGGGTTAATGTTCATCAGTGTTGAGCTATATGTTCATCAATTTAATACTAAATGTTCAACAATGTACTGAGAGACGTTCACCAACAAAACCAGGAGGAAGAAAAGACCCGGTTACAGTCCACGCTCTATGTGCTCATCAAGTATTTCAAAATATGGTCATCAGTTGTGAGCTATATGTTCACTATTATTAAAATGAATGTTCATCAAACATAATAGGGTTAATCTTCATCAGTGTTGAGCTATATGTTCATCAATTTAATACTAAATGTTCATCAATGTGCTGAAAGACGTTCACCAACAAAATCCGGAGGAAGAAAAAAGCAAAACGGAAAAGGGGAAAAAATGCTTCACCCACGCGTGCAGTACTAGCCGTTAGATTGTGGATAGCTGGCAATAAAACAACGGCTGAGATTCATTCTTTTTTATCAATTTATGGATGTATTATTACCCGATACTTTTCCATAATATTATATACGTTATGAAAAAATACAATATTTCTCTTCGCAACAAAAAAAACAATATTTCGATTGCATATGCTCTCTTTTTTTTGTATATATACATGTACAGAGGGTTAATCAGGTGCGGACTAATTTTCGGTGCGGACTGTGCGGATTATTGTAGTGCACCAGTATATTACTGGATATTGTACCAGTGCACTACTACCGTAGAGTACACCTGGTAGTGCACTGCTATAAAGTGCATACACTATTGGGGGTGCACCTTAGTACACCGAGGAGTGCACCTTAGTACACCGAGAAGTGCGCCAGTAGTGCACTGAAAGAGTGCACCAGTAGTACACTTGATAATGTACTTGTAGTGCACCAATAATATGCTAAAAAGTGCACAGTCCGCACCGAAAATCAATCCACACCGAAAATGTCTTCTACATGTACATTCGCATTTTCTTAAAACTCGCATCAGACAAAATATAAAAGGCATCACGCTTGTCACTTGCAAATAATATGTTCATTCTTTAGGATGTGTTGAGAATAGAAATGTTTATGGGTGGTTTGGTATGGACATGGGCCGGGTCAAAAAAATATTTGTTCATTTACGCGTGTCGGGTCAAACCCGTCCATATGAAATGGGATAGTTTTTATGTCCATAACCGTCCATTTTGGCGAGCGGGCTGACCAACGGGTTGCCCGTTTTACCTGTTTCTATAAAACATTTTCATATTTTATCTAAAGTACAAATTAAGAAACAAAAAGCCTATACGACAACAAACCAGAAATTTGCAAAGTCTAGAAATAGTGTTGAAAAGTGAGGTTTTTGATGTGTTTGGTAACGAGAATCAACACGAATTATAAATGCATATGATAATATTATTAAATGGATGATATACTTGAGAAAAATCCTAAGGGATTATAATATACATACTCTACTTATTAATATGTGTGATATATTTACTCTATTTGACTATTATTGTGTAGTGTAGGCCCCGTTTGTTATAATTTTCCGGAAATGTAAACGGAAAGAGAATGAACCTAGACAACTTTCACGTTACTATTCATTCATCGAGGTGGTTTCGCGACTTGCAATTCACTAGAAGATGGTCTTATGGTTCTCTTTGGCAAGGGTATTTGTTACCGCAATACGAGGGTGGGGTTTCAAATACCATTGACGAAGGGAGTCATACGACCATCTTGCATTGTGTCATAAGTTGTGAAACCATCTCGATGAATGAACAACAACATAAAAATAGTCTAGATTTATTTCCTTTCAGTTTACGTTGCTAGGAAATTATACCAAACAGGGCCTAAGTAAATATATATTTTATTATAAAAATTAATATTGGCGGGTCAGGCATGTCCACTGGGACATTTCCTAAAACCGTGTTCATCCCATCTTAATATAGGCGGTCGAGCCCTGTCCAAATAGACAAAAATCATTGTCCAAACCCGTCCATATGTTAGGACGTGCTGGAATGAGCCTTTCAACATGTCTAGTTGAGAATTATTACCAACAAAAATATAACACCAACAAACGGAATAAAACATCACATGTAAAGCTTTTATTATCAAATTATTGGCTTATACATTTAACCCTGCATCAAATCATACTATATTACTGGCGGACGAACATCCCAATTGTTAGATACTCCGTCCCATAATATAAGGGGCAATTTCCATTTCAGGCGTCCTAAAAAATTCTTCTCATTATTCATTTCAAGAAAAAATTTCTTTTCACTTTATCTTATCCCAATATACTTTTTACTCTTCTCACTCCTCTCATCGTTCCTTTTCACTTTTCTCTTTCCTTCTTCTCTCTATCTTTCCTATAATCATTTCAATTTTTACTAGTCTCTCTCCTTCAATCATTATAATCACATTTTTCTTACTTCCATCAAAATTTTACATTTATCCCTTATATTATAGGACGGAGGGAGTATATTATTAGGGAGCCCAGCATGAACCAAACAAGGTACAGACTCTTAATCTCTCAGGCACAACCATGGCACCTATCTTGTCCCCTATTCTAGTCGTATTTATTGAATAAATGCAACTTACGGTTGAAAATGAAGTAGCAACGATAGCGAGTGGTTCCGATTTTAGCCAATGCCCAGATTGGAAAATCGAAGGTACTTGAATATGAGATGTTTTGTTGGCCCACGTCCATGACCCCATCGCGACAACAAAACACTAGGTATAAGTGTGAATTTATGGTCTCTGTAATGTGGATGACCGTGTTTGGCTTAAGAATGAGATCCTTAAAAACGCATTCGACTTTATGGATTGTGGAAGGAGAGATTAAAAGTAAGAAGAGTAGTACCCAAAATAGGAGTAGGAGGTTTTGAGTTGATGGCACTGAGGAGTTTTGAGAGGGTTTGTGCTATGTGTTTTAGGGTTTATGGTGGTTTTTAACTTTGTTTTTTAGGATATTATAAAAATCGGTTGAAAATTCGTGTCGTGTATGAGAGTGATATTAATATTAGTATTTGATGTGTAGTTGAGTAGCTTCTAGAGAGAGAATCTCTCTCCTCTCTCTAGCAGTTTGCGCAGCTTCTTCTCGGTGGAGTCCCGATTACGATCCACCGACTACACACGACTGGTGGAGGTTTGTACAACCATATCACCTCCCTTCCCTCTCCTTTTTGTTCGTCTAGATCGATTTTCAGTAAGCTTCTTCCTCCATCTTCATCTTCACAGATTACGGTATGTATTTCCTAATCCTGTCTCCTTAATTGAATATGAACTGGTTACAATTCTTCAAATTGGTTTCAATCGAAACCCTTTTACCTCTGAATCCATGGGAGTAAAATCCCCTTTTAAATCTGAACCTTTCAAACTCACTTTCTATCAGAACCCTTCAATTCATTATAACAATTTTGAGAAAATTATCAATCCAGTATTGTTTATCTTAAATCTATTCAACGCAAGTGTTAAAAGCCCTAATTATTTAGTAAATTGTAAAGTTAGGGTTTCAATGATGATTTTACCCTTCTATGAACTTTAATATGTTGAACAATAATAAAAATTCACCCAAATCTAAACATCTGCATGTTATTCAACAAACCCTCAATTCTAAAATCTCTTTACACTTTCTATGGATCTTTGTCTCTCATCGGATGAAGCTGTATATGTCAAAAGTTCTGAGTAATCAAAACCATATATCAATTACTGTAAATTTTTGGATTACTAGTATGTCTGCCTCTATCCGTATGTCTGTTGGATTTTTCATGACCCTTATGTACTTTTGTTTATATGTGGGTATGACAATTGGTGATGTTGAAGTTTGGCAGATTTGGGATGAGTCCATGTTTTCTCAAACACCCAAATTCTACAGTTTCAATCTCTATTGTCAACCTTTGAATCCCTGCTATAATTTGGACTTTCAAATTCAAGTTGATATCACCTGTCTATTCCTACTTCATAAGTCTATTTCTTTGCCTAACAGCAAGTATGTAATTCATCCAATTCTACTTACACATTACAGACTCATAGTAGGATCTGAACAACTCACACGCATGCCATCTCTTAAGCATATTTCTAAAGCTAAAATTCAGTTCAATTACGCATTGTTACTGCATGATAAAATTCAGTTCGATTGCATAATCTGTTGTTTATATACCTTCTTAATGTTGATTTTTAACTGTTGGAATATGGTTATGTTCCCTTGTAATTGCAGTCTGTGTGCTGCCTTCATTAAGGAGGATGATCTTCTTTTGATCCCTCCTTCAAATAATACTTCTATCAAATCATCTCAGGAAATTGTCCTCAATCCCTATTACAATCTACCTGATATTCAGTTCATGAGGATGATCTTCTGGATTTCCATGTATACCCCTTTCTCTAAAACTGCTAAAATTGCCCCTGCTGTGATTCATATTAGTGATGGTAATTGGAGGTTTCTTGATGTTAATTCTTCGCCTAATTTGTATAAAATTGATCTCTACCCTCACTTGTGTGGAAATCCCCCTTGGTTCATGTACATCTGTTGTTATAGTATTTATCTTGATTGCATTTCTGATTACCAAAAATTGATGTATAAGACTCAGTTTTTACATATTTGCATTGCATTTAGGAATATACATTACGTTTATTGTAGTTTTACTCTGTATCACTTGATGCATCTATATGAGAATAATTGGTCTAATAATACAACCCATGTCCCTTTATTCAATCCAATTTCTAAGCTGCATCTCCTGGTCGAGTTTCTGTTTTTAGTTCAGGAATGGTATAGCTGGAGTTGGTTTGGATCTTCGTTGCCCTGTTTCCGATGTACAGTATCGTCTGGTTGGACGCACATCCTTCCACCAATTGACATTTCCGGCGTTGAGATTCAAACCGACAAGATGGTGGTTTACAAATTTAACCACAGTTTCAATTCTTATTCGGTTCTCTGTACGGTCCAATGAATGAGCTGCAATTGTTGCCTCTTGCTCTCAAGTGGACATGGGGCCCTCCGTTTGTAGTATCGAATCATCCTACGTAATTCCCATAATTATCTCTCTTTCCAAAGGGTTTTTTATTGCTCTATATCTATCCTACATAAATATTATTACTTGCAGGAAGATGTGTTTATATTATTCATAATCTATATACTTCATTTAATCTTAATCCTATTGATCTTAATGATACCGCAGAGTATCCTTCTATTTGTGTTTCAAAGCACCTTTACGGTTCCGATTTCAACACAATTATTTATGAATATTGCTTATTGGAATTGTCGGGGTACTAAAAGAACTGATTTCTGGACTGAAATCTCTGTTTTAAAACGAGCACACTCAATGGATATTTTATGCCTTGTCGAGACTAAATCTAACTTAATTCCTAATAATAACTTTATATGTAAATTAGGATTTAAGCAAATTCATATTGCGCTAGCAGATCACACTAGAGGTGGATTATGGATTCTTATAGCAAACTCTATTAATGCTAATCATTTTTCACTTGAATATAATAAAAATAATTTAATTATTTTAAATTATAACAATAACAATATCCAATTCAAAATCTATTTCATCTATGCTCCTTCAGATAGTGCCAATAAACCGGACTACTGGAACAAACTTTATAAGAAAATTTATAAAACTAACATTCCTTTCATAATAGGCGATTTTAATGAAATTGCCTGCCCATCTAATAAATGGGGTGGAATCTTACCGAATTATCACAGATTCCAGCGAATACAAGACCTTACAAACCATTTTGCTTTAATGACGGTTCCTAATAAAGGATTTCCATTTACATGGAGGAAATCTGTAAACATAACCAATATGATACTGGAAAAACTAGATCGATGTATGATACAACCTATTTTCAATAATTGGTTTAAATCAATAGAAACTACACATCTTCCATTTACAACCTCTGATCATTGTTGTATAGTTCTCAAATTACAAAATCTCTTTAGTCAGAAGAACTACCCTTTCAGGTTTGAAAATTCTTGGATTGATCATCCCTATTATATTAATCTAGTACGGAAAGCTTGGTCTATAAATCAAGCATATATGTTTAATCTTTATATGAAACAACGATATCTCAAAAATATCTCCAAAGATTGGAGAAGGCAATTTACTGATAATAATCATAATAAACTTATTAATACTAGTAATAATCTTAACCAAATCCAACAAGATATTCTAAATGATCCTCAAAATCCTTACTTAATCAATAAACTTCAAAACATTACGAAACAATATAACGCTCTCCTTTCATTTCAACACAAATATTGGACTCAAAGAGCTAAGGTTCAAAACAATTTCCCTATGGATAAAAACTCTAAATTTTTTCAAAACATAGCGAAGCAACGAACAGTTAAGCAGAAAATTACGTCTTTTACATCTAGTGATGGAATTCATTACTCGGAACAATTGCAAATTCAAAACGCTATTACTAAGGATCTTCAAATTCGTTTTAATCCTCAACATATACATCCTTTACACATTGACGACTTTGATATTATCCCTAATATAATTTCGGACTCGGATAATGATACTCTTCTGAAAAACCCTTCTGATGTGGAAGTTAAACATATTGTCTTTGATTTACCTAAAAATAAAACATGTGGTTCGGATGGATTCCCGGCGGAATTCTACCAGGCCTATTGGTCCATAGTTGGAAAATCTGTAACGAAATCGGTTCAAGAATTCTTCCATAGTCAATCTCTTTTATCAGAATCAACTCATTCGTTTATATCTCTAATCCCTAAAATCAATAACCCACAAACTATAAATCACTTCCGCCCTATCAGTTTATGTAACACTAGTTATAAAATTATCATAAAATTAATGGCCAATAGATTGCAAATTCTACTACCAAAAATCATTAACCCATTACAGGGTGCTTTTGTTCAAAACCGTTTAATTCAAGACAACATTTTAATTGCACACGAAATTTTGATTCTTTTCATAAGAAAAATAAAGGTAATAGAGGATGGATGGCGATTAAAATTGACATGGAGAAGGCTTATGATAAAATTCAATGGCCATTCATTTAACAGATGATGCTATTGTTTGGATTCTCAATTAATTGGATTAACTTAATTATGCAATGTATCACATCATCCTCTTTTTCAGTCCTGGTTAATAACGAACCAGGACCCATTTTTAAACCTAAATGTGGTATTAGGCAAGGTGATCCAATTACTCCATTCATATTTATTATTGCGATGGAATATTTGGCTAGATATCTCACTTTAGAAGCTCAAAAACAAAATCATAGGGTTGGCATCAAATTATGTAACAATGGAACTTGCATTCCTTTCCTCAGTTTTGCGGATGATACTATCATCTTTGCGAACGGTAATAATAAGAATGCTAGATTCGTTAAGAATACTCTTAATAACTTATCAAAAATATCTGGGTTAACTATTAATTATGAGAAGAGTTCCATTCAATTTTCTAGAAATATTCATTCCAACACAAAAAATAGTATAGCATCGGAACTTCAAATTCGTATTACTACTACCATGGAAAAATATCTAGGAATTCCTATATTAGCAGGCGAAGTTAAAAATGAATGTTTCGATTACGCTATTATGAAACTTAAATATCAACTTTCTAATTGGAAAGCTAATACGCTGTCTCAAGCAGGCAGAACAAATTTAATACAATCGAATCTTCTTTCGCAGACAAACTACCTAATGCAAAGTTTCTTCCTTCCAACATGCATACATAAACAAATAGACGATGTTAACAAAAACTTCTTCTGGAATAAATTCGACCATAATTCTAGAGCCCTCATCTCATGGGATTAAATTTGCCACCCCAAGGAAAATGGGGGTATGGGTCTCCAAAAGGCTGAAAATATTAATATTGCTCTACAGATGAAGTTGTTATGGAAAATTGTTAGTGATAACAGTAACAATATGTGGGTCAAAATTATTAAAGAAAAATACATTAGAAACACTAATATTTTAAATTATAACAAAAAATCTAAACACTCATGGCAGTTTGGCGGTCTTCTTCATCTAAGAGATAAATTCCGAAATGGTCTTTTTTGGGTTGTCGACAACGGCATTAATATTAATTTTTGGTATGATGATTGGATCCCTAATATTTCAATTAAGCATTTTTTCAATCCGACTATCCATAATATGAACTGTAAAGTATCTGAATTTATTACAACCTCTAAAGAATGGGACCCAATTAAACTAGCCACAATCCTTCCAATGAATATTGTTAATCAGATTGTCAAAAAATTTAATCCGTCGTCAGATATTGAAGATAAATTGATTTGGAATCTTTCCAGCTCAGGTGAACTTACTAAGAAGCAGTGTAATAGTACGAATAATACTATTTTTATAAAAAT
Source organism: Phyllobates terribilis (assembly GCF_046119375.1). Classification (NCBI taxonomy): domain Eukaryota; kingdom Metazoa; phylum Chordata; class Amphibia; order Anura; family Dendrobatidae; genus Phyllobates; species Phyllobates terribilis. The sequence goes on along the minus strand of NW_027367973.1, from coordinate 8,743 downwards.
GTGGAACCTTAATATTCCTCCCAAGATAAAAAACTTTTAATGGAAGGCTCTTTCGGACTGCCTACCAACTACAGAGAGACTTAATAGGTACTTTAATAGAGTTCCGAATCACTGTACGCCTTGTAACGCTCAATTAGAAACTACTTCACACTTTTTCTTTAAATGTCCTCATACTATTAAGATGATTAATAACTTGGAACAACGATTAGGAAGACATATCACCTACAGACACACAGGCATTTTCATTAATGATTTTGAGTATTTCTGTAACAACAATAAAAACTTAGATATTATGTTCTTTCTTTGGCATGAACTCTGGAAACACAGAAACAAGCTGATATTTGATAGATCTAATACTCCAAAAACTCCACCTATTGATATGGCTTCTATTACGTTTCATTCATGGACAGCCTCTAAAGATTTTAATTCGGTCAAACACTACAGTAATAATAATTCTTATAATAATCATTCACATACTAATTATAAAAATAGGAAAAACAATACTAACTAGAAAAAACCTCCTAGAAATTGGTTCAAATTAAATTTTGATGCCTCTTACTATCCCAACGGAGATGCGTATATTGGAAACATTATTCATGACCATAACAGTTAATCGTTAATATAAATCACAAAAGAATTAATGCAGCTTCTGCTATTCAAAGGGAGGCCATGGCTGCAAGAGAAGGGATCAAGTTGGCTAGGGAATTAAAGTTGCCTAACGTGATCATTGAAGGGGATAACTTAACAGTTATCAATGTTATTCGTAAAATTTGGCAGATACCATGGTGTATCAAGAATATTATTGAGGATATCCACAAAGAACTCCAATTCTTCAAGGAAACCAAGACTTTCCACTGCTTCAGAGAGAATAACAAGGCAGTGGATTTGATAGCTTCTAGAGAAGCAGTAAATATAGACACTAGATTGATTTGTAATTTATGTAATGTAGGTACTATACCTGATAGTCATATCAGGACTCTGCAAGAAAGATTGCGTACTTCGCAGCCTTTGCTCCTTAGTTATCTTTTGTCTTTTGTAAGCATTATCACTGATGATAATGCGGGATTGCCTCCTGGTTAGGAAGGATTCCCTTTGTTGACCTTTATCCAAAAAAAAATATTAATATTTGATGTTATATGATCTCTTATCATAATTTTAGACCATTAGAAAAGCAATAAGGGTATAATAAAAATTGGGACGTGTACAAAAATTTGTTAAGAGATCATATAACATCAAATATTAATATTAATATCACCCTCATACAAGACTCGAACCTTCAACCGGTTTTTATAAATATCGTAAAAAACAAAGTTAAAAGGCACCATAAACCCTAAAACACACAGCAAAAACCATGTGTACAAAAATATATAATAATAAATAAAATATTATACCCTTATCTCTTATCATATCTTACCAACAAAATAACATCCATTAAAAAACAATATACAAATAATGTGTACAAAAATACATAATAATAAAAATTTAGACAATCAGAAAGAATAATAAAGAATTGACTTTCGGTCCGTGCAAAGCACGGGCACTAAGACTAGTAATAGAAAGGGTTCCGCACTAAGACTAGTAATAGAAAGGGTTCGAGTGTATACTAGTCTTTAATGACCGATTGCCCAACCGGGTTGTCATGGTCAAATGCATTAATATCCATGAATAATGTATAATACATTCAAGAACTTCAGTCGTCCAAACCTAGGGAAAAAATAATTTTGTCATGTGCATAATAAACATACCATAAATTTGAGGAAATTTGTACAGAAACTGGATTTAAACTGCGAAAAACTTTATAGTCGAACATCTCTATCCAATTTCATAGAAATAAAATAGTAATTATGAACATAGAGTACGAATTTTTAAACTTTTAGAAATCAAACAACTATGAGAGAGTGATGCAGTGAACTATTGTTTCCGCATATCATCTTTACGTAAACTAAAAATGGAATGAACTAAAAATGGTATAGATATGTTTTCAAATGAAAAAAACAATTGTCTTCGCATATCATTTTTTACATAAAAGAAAAGAAAAAAAATGATATAAGAAGATTGTCGTTTCCGCATGATTATGTATGATTTTTATCTCCCTTGATTTAAATATTTGTTTTGTTTTCTTTTAGTTAAAAACTACTAGTCATCTTCCCATTCTTTCAAACTTTAAAAATATATATTATATTTGTCTTAATAATGTTTTCAAAAAATTGATAAATCAATAATTTTTTCAATGCCAATTAAGAAAATTGATCGGATATTTCATAGAGAAATGCATCTATATTATTTTTAGTTCATATTGTGATAGTCCGTATTATTTTTGATGATTTTAAAAGTTCGTATTACTTCCGGTTTACATGCAATGGTTCGTATTATTTAGAGTTGTTTTTTCCTATTTTTTTTACAGATGTCATCCTTAATTATGAATAAATAGTTACCAAAACATATATAAAGTTTTTGACAATTAAATAAGAGTAATCTAACCAAATTTCTTTGAACTCTAATTATTATTTAGAAAAATGACATTTATTAGTATAGTTCTATTACAAAGCCAAAACCATGTCTTGGTTCCAAGGGTGGCACTTGTGATCGTCTCGTCCATTCAATCAAGGCAGTGACACCTTAACCTCCCACTGACAATACTTAGTACAAGAATCACATATATAAATATGGAGATAGATCAAGTTTCTAGTAAAACGTATTCTTAGGGTAAAAGAGCAGTACTATTATGAATAGTTAGATTCAAATTAAATTAGTTTAAGATCCGTGTCCTGTATGGGTATTGAAAATTTAATATATACGATTATAAAATTTAAGAGTAATAGTAACATGTAAATGTAACATATATAACTTAATAAATAACAAAAAGTTAAAGGAAATAATTCTATTAAAAACATTATCAATTACAAATTGTTAAACACCTCTTTCTATAGTACATTAATTGTTAAACACCTCCTTATATAGTACATTGATTGTTAAACACCTCCTTATATAGTACATTGATTGTTAAACACCTCCCAATAGTGGTGTTGAATCATCAGTGCATAGTTCAAATTTTGTATTCTATAAGATTTTTCTTACAGTAATGTTGGCAAATTTTTCATGTATTAGTATTCCGCTCAACATCAAATTCAGAAAGTATCACCACTCCATACTCCTTTAACTTATCTGAAATTCTTTTGAGAAAAAATGATGGCATGGCAACTTCAATCCTTGAGTTTTGTATCAGAATAAAAATATTTATTATTATATAATAAGTTTTTTAATATAAAATGTTAATGATAGGAACGGTTGAACTTTTTTTCTTCTAGTTGTACCTTTTCATCAACCAGAATTATTTGAACATCTTCTCTGCCCTTAAAGTTATTTTGCTTTCATAGACCGATGACTCTCACATTTAGTTTCAAATTTTCCTTGTCAATAGTAACATCATCCAGAAAATTATACATCTGCAAGGATAAAATAAACATATACATACTAATTTGTAAGAACTAAGAACTTGGGAATCATTTATAAAAAACGGCATTTTTGCTATATAGACCAGAAGCATAGATGAAACTAGGTAACTAACCTCCATTTTAGAAGTTTGCAAAACTAACCCTCATATATAAGGAGAGAAATTAGGTTTTCATTCTACTGTAGCATTCATGGTCGCGCGACTCTTCTCGGTCGCCAGCTTCGTCTCCGTCCTTCTCCATCTCGCGACTCTTCTCCTCTTCCTCTTCTCGGTTGTCGGCTCTTCGTCTCCGTCTGGTTCCTTCTCGGTCACCGGCTCTTCGTCTCCGTCCTTCTCCGTCTTCGTCTACAGCTTCGTCTCCGTCCTTCTCCATCTCGCGACTCTTCTCCTCTTCCTCTTCTCGGTCGCCTGGTTCTCCGTCTGGTTCCTTCTCCGGCTGCTTTTCTCCGTTTACAGTGTATTCCGACACCTTCTCCGTCTGGTCTCCTACGTCTGGTTCCTTCTCTGGTCTTCTCGTCTAATGGATTCCGTATGTTCAAAAAGTTGATGACAGTTCTTATCATAAATTGATTTCGTTAATTGCAGATTTACGCTGTCAAACTTTTGGTGTGAGGACAGTTAATACTGTGATGACAGTGTGAAATATGTGATGACAATTATGTGATGATATGTATATTAGATGACACTGTCAATATGTGAAAGTTGTGAAATATGTGATGACAGCTAGTTGTGATGACAGTTATGTGAAAGTTGTGATGACAGTTATTTTTCAAAAATGTGATGACAATTATGTGAAAGTTGTTATGTGAAAGTTGTGATGACAGTTATGTGAAAATTGTGATGACAGTTATGTGAAAGTTGTGATGACAGTTATGTGAAAAAATTGTGACATTTATGTGATGATGTGTTGACATTTATGTGATGACAATATTTGGTGTTGATATTTAGGTGATGACATTGTGAAATATGTGATGACAGTTATGTGAAAGTTGTTATGTGAAAGTTGTGATGACAGTTATGTGAAAATTGTGATGACAGTTATGTGAAAGTTGTGACATTGTGAAATATTTGGTGTGAAATATTTGTGATGATGGCTATGTGATGACAGTGTGAAATATTTGATGTTTTCATCACCCTGTCATTTCAGTTATGTGATGAAAGCACATAATTTGGTGTTTTCATCACGCTGCCATCACATGACAGCGTCAGCACATAATTGACATTGTCATCACATGATTATGCGATGACATTTATTCTTATATGTGGTTTAACTTATGGTGACAGATGAAGATATTAACCGTAGTTTATGGAGCTGTGTGGAAGATGAAAGGTGAAAATGGTTCATATCAAGAAGACAGGAACACAAAGGCATTTGTATTTGATGACAGTTTCGATCTACACAATCTCAAGATGCAAATTATAAAAAGACTCAAGATTGGTGTGGACACTTCTGAACTTACATTAAGTCATCTACATCCACATCAGAAATTGAGAATTCCGTATACAGTTGAGGATAATGACGATCTCAGTTCTTTTGTTGCTATAAATAATAGCCTCGGAGTGTCTTGGACATTACCATTATATGTGTCATCAGGTAATTACAAGGGAGGCAATCAACACAAGGGAAAGATGACAGCTAGTATTGGTAAGACTAGAAATGCATTTGAGAGACTAATTCCAGTTGTTGAAAATGATGACAGAATTCTAGTGCAATATGATGACACTAATCAAGAGCGTGATGACAGTATCCAACACCTTGATGACAGTATACCACATGGTGATGAAAAAACTGATGAAAGCAATGATGGCAGTTCTGAAAGGTATAATCAACATGGTCAATCAAGTGTAAAAGATTTTTTGCATGTGGGTGAGTTCTTCAATAGCAAGGATGAAATTAAGACTGCAATTCAAAAACTGGCCATCCGTGAAAACTTTGGATATAGAGTGGATAAATCTACAAAATATTTGTATAGGATGAAATGTGTTGATGAAAGCAATTGGAATTTCCGAGTTGCGAGGGTAAAAGAAACTGATATCTTTCAAATCAGAATATATAATGACACTCATACATGCTCATTTGATGTCCGTTGTGCAAATCAATGTCAACCTACATATAGAGCTGTTGGGGAACAAATAAAAACGAGGTATGAATCAACACTAATTAACTAACTGTCATCACTGTTGATGGCAGCTTGTGATTTATTCAAACTGTCATCATTGTTGCTTACTCTAATAGACTGTCATTCTTATTTTGTGTATAGGTATGCATCTGGTGTTAAAATGGACCAAATCCAAAATCAATTCAAAATGATATGAGGAATGACTACTCCCAAAATATTAATTATTGGAAGGCTTGGAAAGCTAAGGAATGGCTCAAAACTTGATTAGAGGAACACCGGAATCAAATTATAGGCTTCTACCATCGTATTTATACATTCTAGAACAAGTAAACCCAGGTAAATATATAAAGTTTGAGATTGCAAATGAAAATCGTTTCAATTACGTGTTTGTTTCAATCGGAGCATGTATTAGAGGTTTCAATTACATGAGAAAGGTATGATGCTCAAAAACTGTCATCACATATGAATGCAAAGTTTACAGGGATAAAATAAGATCGCTGATCCTCTTTTTTTCATTGTAGGTCATCATGGTGGATGGCATACATCTTCATGGGAAGTATAAGGGGAATCTAATGATAGCTACACCACAGGATGCCAACAATCAAATATATCCTCTAGCTTATGTTGTTGTTGACTCAGAAAACGATAAATCATGGACATGGTTTTTGAGCAACTCCATACTGTCATCCCAAGTGCACCTAATCTAGTGTTTGTGTCAGATAGACATAAGAGCATTGCAACTGGCATCGAGAGGGTATATAATTCTTCAATACATGGTAGTTTGCACAAGACATCTCAAAGAAAATCTGAAGACTCTTTTCAAGAACAAAGGTATACATCAATTGTTCACAAATGCAGCTAAAAGTTATACCAAGGCAGATTTTCAATACTACTTTGAGAAAATTTCTCAAATGAATTCAAATATGAGGGATTACCTTATACGAGCAAAGCCTGAGAAGTGGGCACGAGCATATTGTCGAGGTAAATGACAGAATCTATTAGATAATGATGACACTTTTATTTATATGTGATGACAGTGTCAGTTATGTGCTGACGGTGTCAATATATGATGACAGTATCAATATGTGTTGATAGTTTCATTATGTGATGATAGTGTCAATATGTGATGACAGTGTCAGTATGTGCTGACAGTTTCATTAGTTATGATGACAACATCTATTACATAATGATACACTTTTAATTATTTTGTGATGACAACGTCAAATATGTGATGACACTGTCAATATATGATGACAGTGTCAATATGTGCTGACGGTTTCAATATGTGATGACAGTGTCATATGTGCTGACGGTATAAACTCAGAAAGATACTCAGCTTCAATATGTGATGACGGTGTCAATATGTGCTGATGGTTTCAATATGTGATGGCAGTGTCAATATGTGCTGACGGTTTCAATATGTGATGTAGGTGAAAGATACAACATTATGACAATGAACAACTCAGAAAGTATAAACTCGGCATTGAAAGAAGCTCGATCATACCAACTTGTGGCCCTGTTGGAGCACATTAGAGATATGCTATCAAGGTGGTTTTATAAATGCAGAACCCTTGTTGAAAAAAATAAAAATCAATTGCCTCCTCGTGTGAGGAAAGTGGTAGATGAAAGATATAAGGAATCAATGAGATATGAAGTAAAGATGTTGAATACAGTGCAGAGTGAGGTTGTAGGAGGGAAATTTACAGGTGTAGTTGATCTATCACGAAAGACATGCAGCTGCAGAGTATTTGATTTGGATCATATTCCATGTGCACATGCAATTGCTGTCATACAAAAGGTTAAGGGTAATGTTACTGAATTTTTAAGCAGGTATTACCTATACTCTACTTGGGCAAAGTCATACCAGGACACAATAATTCTGGTGCCTATGAGATCAGAATGGGTTGTCCCCAATAATATCATGAGCATAGCTTGTTATCCACCATTCGTGAAGAGACCCCCAGGGAGGCCAAAGAAGCAAAGATATCTTTCTGAAATGGAGATTAGAAGAACTGTCATCAAGAGGAAAAGGAAGCCCATCAAGTGTGGAGAATGTGGGGGTACGGGACACAACAAGACATCATGCAAGCTCAAACAATCAAGTTGTAGGGACGCTACGATGCAAGTGGATTAGGCTAAAAAACTGTTATCAGAGAATATTATTACTATAGATAATGTTAATATAGAATATAGATATCACAGAGAATATTGTTACTATACAGTATAGTTATCACAGAGAATATAGTTATCCCAGATTTAATAGTGTCATCACATGAAGAGTACCGTCGTCTTATTTTTTATTTGAAAATCAAGTGTCATGACATCAAAAAGTACTGTCATCACGACGAATCTGTCATCTCATAACTGTAAACACATAATTTCTCTGTCATTGCATAATCTGTCATCATATATACATTGTCATCATAAAAGCTGTCATCATATATACACTGTCATCATAAAGCTGTCATCACAAAGAAAGCCCGGAAATTCCTAAACTAAACTTAGGTATATCTACATCACTAGAATTAAAATTCTCCTTTTCTTTCTTCTGATATATCACTTTTGTTTCAATATCATCAAGCATCCTTAAACCTTCATCCCAAAAAAACTGTAATGACAATGTCACATGCTGATCATTAGGTCTCGTCCGTTCTTCAAGGAGGTCTGTGAACACCTGCAATAAACAAAATAAATAAATGTGTCATCATATATATACTGTCATCATAAATAAGATAGAAGACAAGGCGTAGATATAGTTATCATAATCTGTCATCATATAAAATGTGTCATCATATATATACTGTCATCGTAAATAGCTGTCATCACATAATTTGTCATTACAAAAAGTGTCATCACAAAAGAAGTGTCATCATATAATCTGTCATCACATAATTTGTCATCACATAATCTGTCATTACAAAAAGTGTCATCACATAATATGTCATCACATAATCTGTCATCATAAATATACTATCATCGTAAATAGCTGTCATCACATAATCTGTCATTACAAAAAGTGTCATCACAAAAGAAGTGTCATCACATAATCTGTCATCACAAAAGAAGTGTCATCACATAATCTGTCATCACAAATAGCTGTCATCACAAAAAGCATCACAAAAAAGAAATGTCATTTCTTAATCTGTCATCACATAAGCTGTCATCACAT
>NW_027367972.1:0-53287 GCF_046119375.1 Phyllobates terribilis | reverse complement strand
CAGGAAAAAGCAAAAAATTTCAGAATTGCACCTTGCAATGTGGAGATATTACTGTTTGTGCATTTACAATATTCATTGATTTTGCCATTGAAAAACATGTTTTTCATATACCAGAAATGTTTGAAGCTACTGACTGAATGAAAGGAGCTGGCATCTCACTCTCTTTGAATCTTCTTTATCATGCTAGGATTAACAGGAAAAAGCAAAAAAATTCAGAATTGCACCTTGCAATGTGGAGATATTACTGTTTGTGCATTTACAATATTCATTGATTTTTGCCATTGAAAAACATGTTTTTCATATACCAGAAATGTTTGAAGCTACTGACTGAATGAAAGGAGCTGGCATCTGACTCTCTTTGAATCTTCCTTATCATGGATGCTAGGAAAAAGATAAAAATTTCAGAATTGCACCGTGCAATGTGGAGATATTACTGTTTGTGCATTTACAATATTCATTGATTTTGCCATTGAAAAACATGTTTTTCATATACCAGAAATGTTTGAAGCTACTGACTGAATGAAAGGAGCTGGCATCTCACTCTCTTTGAATCTTCTTTATCATGCTAGGATTAGCAGGAAAAAGCAAACAATTTCAGAATTGCACCTTGCAATGTGGAGATATTACTGTTTGTGCATTTACAATATTCATTGATTTTTGCCATTGAAAAACATGTTTTTCATATACCAGAAATGTTTGAAGCTACTGACTGAATGAAAGGAGCTGGCATCTCACTCTCTTTGAATCTTCTTTATCATGCTAGGATTAACAGGAAAAAGCTAAAATTTCAGAATTGCACCGTGAAATGTGGAGATATTACTGTTTGTGCATTTACAATATTCATTGATTTTTGCCATTGAAAAACATGTTTTTCATATACCAGAAATGTTTGAAGCTACTGACTGAATGAAAGGAGCTGGCATCTCACTCTCTTTGAATCTTCTTTATCATGCTAGGATTAGCAGGAAAAAGCAAAAAATTTCAGAATTGCTCCTTGCAATGTGGAGATATTACTGTTTGTGCATTTACAATATTCATTGATTTTTGCCATTGAAAAACATGTTTTTCATATACCAGAAATGTTTGAAGCTACTGACTGAATGAAAGGAGCTGGCATCTCACTCTCTTTGAATCTTCTTTATCATGCTAGGATTAACAGGAAAAAGCAAAAAATTTCAGAATTGCACCTTGCAATGTGGAGATATTACTGTTTGTGCATTTACAATATTCATTGATTTTTGCCATTGAAAAACATGTTTTTCATATACCAGAAATGTTTGAAGCTACTGACTGAATGAAAGGAGCTGGCATCTCACTCTCTTTGAATCTTCTTTATCATGCTAGGATTAACAGGAAAAAGCAAAAAATTTCAGAATTGCACCTTGCAATGTGGAGATATTACTGTTTGTGCATTTACAATATTCATTGATTTTTGCCATTGAAAAACATGTTTTTCATATACCAGAAATGTTTGAAGCTACTGACTGAATGAAAGAAGCTGGCATCTCACTCTCTTTGAATCTTCTTTATCATGCTAGGATTAACAGGAAAAAGCTAAAAATTTCAGAATTGCACCGTGCAATGTGGAGATATTACTGTTTGTGCATTTACAATATTCATTGATTTTTGCCATTGAAAAACATGTTTTTCATATACCAGAAATGTTTGAAGCTACTGACAATGAAAGGAGCTGGCATCTCACTCTCTTTGAATCTTCTTTATCATGCTAGGATTAGCAGGAAAAAGCAAAAAATTTCAGAATTGCACCTTGCAATGTGGAGATATTACTGTTTGTGCATTTACAATATTCATTGATTTTTGCCATTGAAAAACATGTTTTTCATATACCAGAAATGTTTGAAGCTACTGACTGAATGAAAGGAGCTGGCATCTCACTCTCTTTGAATCTTCTTTATCATGCTAGGATTAACAGGAAAAAGCTAAAAATTTCAGAATTGCACCGTGCAATGTGGAGATATTACTGTTTGTGCATTTACAATATTCATTGATTTTTGCCATTGAAAAACATGTTTTTCATATACCAGAAATGTTTGAAGCTACTGACTGAATGAAAGGAGCTGGCATCTCACTCTCTTTGAATCTTCTTTATCATGCTAGGATTAGCAGGAAAAAGCAAAAAAATTTCAGAATTGCACCTTGCAATGTGGAGATATTACTGTTTGTGCATTTACAATATTCATTGATTTTTGCCATTGAAAAACATGTTTTTCATATACCAGAAATGTTTGAAGCTACTGACTGAATGAAAGGAGCTGGCATCTCACTCTCTTTGAATCTTCTTTATCATGCTAGGATTAACAGGAAAAAGCAAAAAATTTCAGAATTGCACCTTGCAATGTGGAGATATTACTGTTTGTGCATTTACAATATTCATTGATTTTTGCCATTGAAAAACATGTTTTTCATATACCAGAAATGTTTGAAGCTACTGACTAAATGAAAGGAGCTGGCATCTCACTCTCTTTGAATCTTCTTTATCATGCTAGGATTAACAGGAAAAAGCAAAAAATTTCAGAATTGCACCGTGCAATGTGGAGATATTACTGTTTGTGCATTTACAATATTCATTGATTTTTGCCATTGAAAAACATGTTTTTCATATACCAGAAATGTTTGAAGCTACTGACTGAATGAAAGGAGCTGGCATCTCACTCTCTTTGAATCTTCTTTATCATGCTAGGATTAACAGGAAAAAGCAAAAAATTTCAGAATTGCACCTTGCACTGTGGAGATATTACTGTTTGTGCATTTACAATATTCATTGATTTTTGCCATTGAAAAACATGTTTTTTCATATACCAGAAATGTTTGAAGCTACTGACTGAATGAAAGGAGCTGGCATCTCACTCTCTTTGAATCTTCTTTATCATGCTAGGATTAACAGGAAAAAGCTAAAAATTTCAGAATTGCACCGTGCAATGTGGAGATATTACTGTTTGTGCATTTACAATATTCATTGATTTTTGCCATTGAAAAACATGTTTTTCATATACCAGAAATGTTTGAAGCTACTGACTGAATGAAAGGAGCTGGCATCTCACTCTCTTGAATCTTCTTTATCATGCTAGGATTAACAGGAAAAAGCAAAAAATTTCAGAATTGCACCTTGCAATGTGGAGATATTACTGTTTGTGCATTTACAATATTCATTGATTTTTGCCATTGAAAAACATGTTTTTCATATACCAGAAATGTTTGAAGCTACTGACTGAATGAAAGGAGCTGGCATCTCACTCTCTTTGAATCTTCTTTATCATGCTAGGATTAACAGGAAAAAGCTAAAAATTTCAGAATTGCACCGTGCAATGTGGAGATATTACTGTTTGTGCATTTACAATATTCATTGATTTTTGCCATTGAAAAACATGTTTTTCATATACCAGAAATGTTTGAAGCTACTGACTGAATGAAAGGAGCTGGCATCTCACTCTCTTTGAATCTTCTTTATCATGCTAGGATTAGCAGGAAAAAGCAAAAAATTTCAGAATTGCACCTTGCAATGTGGAGATATTACTGTTTGTGCATTTACAATATTCATTGATTTTTGCCATTGAAAAACATGTTTTTCATATACCAGAAATGTTTGAAGCTACTGACTGAATGAAAGGAGCTGGCATCTCACTCTCTTTGAATCTTCTTTATCATGCTAGGATTAGCAGGAAAAAGCAAAAAATTTCAGAATTGCACCTTGCAATGTGGAGATATTACTGTTTGTGCATTTACAATATTCATTGATTTTTGCCATTGAAAAACATGTTTTTCATATACCAGAAATGTTTGAAGCTACTGACTGAATGAAAGGAGCTGGCATCTCACTCTCTTTGAATCTTCTTTATCATGCTAGGATTAACAGGAAAAAGCAAAAAATTTCAGAATTGCACCTTGCAATGTGGAGATATTACTGTTTGTGCATTTACAATATTCATTGATTTTTGCCATTGAAAAACATGTTTTTCATATACCAGAAATGTTTGAAGCTACTGACTGAATGAAAGGAGCTGGCATCTCACTCTCTTTGAATCTTCTTTATCATGCTAGGATTAACAGGAAAAAGCAAAAAATTTCAGAATTGCACCTTGCAATGTGGAGATATTACTGTTTGTGCATTTACAATATTCATTGATTTTTGCCATTGAAAAACATGTTTTTCATATACCAGAAATGTTTGAAGCTACTGACTGAATGAAAGGAGCTGGCATCTCACTCTCTTTGAATCTTCTTTATCATGCTAGGATTAACAGGAAAAAGCTAAAAATTTCAGAATTGCACCGTGCAATGTGGAGATATTACTGTTTGTGCATTTACAATATTCATTGATTTTTGCCATTGAAAAACATGTTTTTCATATACCAGAAATGTTTGAAGCTACTGACTGAATGAAAGGAGCTGGCATCTCACTCTCTTTGAATCTTCTTTATCATGCTAGGATTAACAGGAAAAAGCAAAAAATTTCAGAATTGCACCTTGCAATGTGGAGATATTACTGTTTGTGCATTTACAATATTCATTGATTTTTGCCATTGAAAAACATGTTTTTCATATACCAGAAATGTTTGAAGCTACTGACTGAATGAAAGGAGCTGGCATCTCACTCTCTTTGAATCTTCTTTATCATGCTAGGATTAACAGGAAAAAGCTAAAAATTTCAGAATTGCACCGTGCAATGTGGAGATATTACTGTTTGTGCATTTACAATATTCATTGATTTTTGCCATTGAAAAACATGTTTTTCATATACCAGAAATGTTTGAAGCTACTGACTGAATGAAAGGAGCTGGCATCTCACTCTCCTTGAATCTTCTTTATCATGCTAGGATTAGCAGGAAAAAGCAAAAAATTTCAGAATTGCACCTTGCAATGTGGAGATATTACTGTTTGTGCATTTACAATATTCATTGATTTTTGCCATTGAAAAACATGTTTTTCATATACCAGAAATGTTTGAAGCTACTGACTGAATGAAAGGAGCTGGCATCTCACTCTCTTTGAATCTTCTTTATCATGCTAGGATTAACAGGAAAAAGCTAAAAATTTCAGAATTGCACCGTGCAATGTGGAGATATTACTGTTTGTGCATTTACAATATTCATTGATTTTTGCCATTGAAAAACATGTTTTTCATATACCAGAAATGTTTGAAGCTACTGACTGAATGAAAGGAGCTGGCATCTCACTCTCTTTGAATCTTCTTTATCATGCTAGGATTAGCAGGAAAAAGCAAAAAATTTCAGAATTGCACCTTGCAATGTGGAGATATTACTGTTTGTGCATTTACAATATTCATTGATTTTTGCCATTGAAAAACATGTTTTTCATATACCAGAAATGTTTGAAGCTACTGACTGAATGAAAGGAGCTGGCATCTCACTCTCTTTGAATCTTCTTTATCATGCTAGGATTAACAGGAAAAAGCAAAAAATTTCAGAATTGCACCTTGCAATGTGGAGATATTACTGTTTGTGCATTTACAATATTCATTGATTTTTGCCATTGAAAAACATGTTTTTCATATACCAGAAATGTTTGAAGCTACTGACTGAATGAAAGGAGCTGGCATCTCACTCTCTTTGAATCTTCTTTATCATGCTAGGATTAACAGGAAAAAGCTAAAAATTTCAGAATTGCACCGTGCAATGTGGAGATATTACTGTTTGTGCATTTACAATATTCATTGATTTTTGCCAATGAAAAACATGTTTTTCATATACCAGAAATGTTTGAAGCTACTGACTGAATGAAAGGAGCTGGCATCTCACTCTCTTTGAATCTTCTTTATCATGCTAGGATTAGCAGGAAAAAGCAAAAAATTTCAGAATTGCACCTTGCAATGTGGAGATATTACTGTTTGTGCATTTACAATATTCATTGATTTTTGCCATTGAAAAACATGTTTTTCATATACCAGAAATGTTTGAAGCTACTGACTGAATGAAAGGAGCTGGCATCTCACTCTCTTTGAATCTTCTTTATCATGCTAGGATTAACAGGAAAAAGCTAAAAATTTCAGAATTGCACCGTGCAATGTGGAGATATTACTGTTTGTGCATTTACAATATTCATTGATTTTTGCCATTGAAAAACATGTTTTTCATATACCAGAAATGTTTGAAGCTACTGACTGAATGAAAGGAGCTGGCATCTCACTCTCTTTGAATCTTCTTTATCATGCTAGGATTAGCAGGAAAAAGCAAAAAATTTCAGAATTGCACCTTGCAATGTGGAGATATTACTGTTTGTGGATTTACAATATTCATTGATTTTTGCCATTGAAAAACATGTTTTTCATATACCAGAAATGTTTGAAGCTACTGACTGAATGAAAGGAGCTGGCATCTCACTCTCTTTGAATCTTCTTTATCATGCTAGGATTAACAGGAAAAAGCAAAGAATTTCAGAATTGCACCTTGCAATGTGGAGATATTACTGTTTGTGCATTTACAATATTCATTGATTTTTGCCATTGAAAAACATGTTTTTCATATACCAGAAATGTTTGAAGCTACTGACTGAACGAAAGGAGCTGGCATCTCACTCTCTTTGAATCTTCTTTATCATGCTAGGATTAACAGGAAAAAGCTAAAAATTTCAGAATTGCACCGTGCAATGTGGAGATATTACTGCTTGTGCATTTACAATATTCATTGATTTTTGCCATTGAAAAACATGTTTTTCATATACCAGAAATGTTTGAAGCTACTGACTGAATGAAAGGAGCTGGCATCTCACTCTCTTTGAATCTTCTTTATCATGCTAAGAGGAGCAGGAAAAAGCAAAAAATTTCAGAATTGCACCTTCAATGCGGAGAAATTACTGTTTGTGCATTTACAATATTCATTGATTTTTGCCATTGAAAAACGTCCAGAAATGATTGAAGCTACTGACTGAATGAAAGGAGCTGGCATCTCACTCTCTTTGAATCTTCTTTATCATGCTAAGAGGAGCAGGAAAAAGCAAAAAATTTCAGAATTGCACCTTGCAATGCGGAGAAATTACTGTTTGTGCATTTACAATATTCATTAATTTTTGCCATTGAAAAACATCATGTTATTCATATACCAGAAATGATTGAAGCTACTGACTGAATGAAAGGAGCTGGCATCTCACTCTCTTTGAATCTTCTTTATCATGCTAAGAGGAGCAGGAAAAAGCAAAAAATTTCAGAATTGCACCTTGCAATGCGGAGAAATTACTGTTTGTGCATTTACAATATTCATTGATTTTTGCCATTGAAAAACATCATGTTATTCATATACCAGAAATGTTTGAAGCTACTGACTGAATGAAAGGAGCTGGCATCTCACTCTCTTTGAATCTTCTTTATCATACTAAGAGGAGCAGGAAAAAGCAAAAAATTTCAGAATTGCACCTTGCAATGCGGAGAAATTACTGTTTGTGCATTTACAATATTCATTGATTTTTGCCATTGAAAAACGTCCAGAAATGATTGAAGCTACTGACTGAATGAAAGGAGCTGGCATCTCACTCTCTTTGAATCTTCTTTATCATGCTAAGAGGAGCAGGAAAAAGCAAAAAATTTCAGAATTGCACCTTGCAATGCGGAGAAATTACTGTTTGTGCATTTACAATATTCATTGATTTTTGCCATTGAAAAACGTCCAGAAATGATTGAAGCTACTGACTGAATGAAAGGAGCTGGCATCTCACTCTCTTTGAATCTTCTTTATCATGCTAAGAGGAGCAGGAAAAAGCAAAAAATTTCAGAATTGCACCTTGCAATGCGGAGAAATTACTGTTTGTGCATTTACAATATTCATTGATTTTTGCCGCCATTGAAAAACATCATGTTATTCATATACCAGAAATGTTTGAAGCTACTGACTGAATGAAAGGAGCTGGCATCTCACTCTCTTTGAATCTTCTTTATCATGCTAAGAGGAGCAGGAAAAAGCAAAAAATTTCAGAATTGCACCTTGCAATGCGAAGAAATTACTGTTTGTGCATTTACAATATTCATTGATTTTTGCCATTGAAAAACATCATGTTATTCATATACCAGAAATGTTTGATGCTACTGACTGAATGAAAGGAGCTGGCATCTCACTCTCTTTGAATCTTCTTTATCATGCTAAGAGGAGCAGGAAAAAGCAAAAAATTTCAGAATTGCACCTTGCAATGCGGAGAAATTACTGTTTGTGCATTTACAATATTCATTGATTTTTGCCATTGAAAAACGTCCAGAAATGATTGAAGCTACTGACTGAATGAAAGGAGCTGGCATCTCACTCTCTTTGAATCTTCTTTATCATGCTAAGAGGAGCAGGAAAAAGCAAAAAATTTCAGAATTGCACCTTGCAATGCGGAGAAATTACTGTTTGTGCATTTACAATATTCATTGATTTTTGCCATTGAAAAACATCCAGAAATGATTGAAGCTACTGACTGAATGAAAGGAGCTGGCATCTCACTCTCTTTGAATCTTCTTTATCATGCTAAGAGGAGCAGGAAAAAGCAAAAAATTTCAGAATTGCACCTTGCAATGCGGAGAAATTACTGTTTGTGCATTTACAATATTCATTGATTTTTGCCATTGAAAAACGTCCAGAAATGATTGAAGCTACTGACTGAATGAAAGGAGCTGGCATCTCAGTCTCTTTGAATCTTCTTTATCATGCTAAGAGGAGCAGGAAAAAGCAAAAAATTTCAGAATTGCACCTTGCAATGCGGAGAAATTACTGTTTGTGCATCTACAATATTCATTGATTTTTGCCGTTGAAAAACGTCCAGAAATGATTGAAGCTACTGACTGAATGAAAGGAGCTGGCATCTCACTCTCTGAGTCTTCTTTACCATGCTAAGAGGAGCAGGAAAAAGCAAAAAATTTCAGAATTGCACCTTGCAATGCGGAGAAATTACTGTTTGTGCATTTACAATATTCATTGATTTTTGCCATTGAAAAACGTCCAGAAATGATTGAAGCTACTGACTGAATGAAAGGAGCTGGCATCTCACTCTCTTTGAATCTTCTTTATCATGCTAAGAGGAGCAGGAAAAAGCAAAAAATTTCAGAATTGCACCTTGCAATGCGGAGAAATTACTGTTTGTGCATTTACAATATTCATTGATTTTTGCCATTGAAAAACATCATGTTATTCATATACCAGAAATGATTGAAGCTACTGACTGAATGAAAGGAGCTGGCATCTCACTCTCTTTGAATCTTCTTTATCATGCTAAGAGGAGCAGGAAAAAGCAAAAAATTTCAGAATTGCACCTTGCAATGCGGAGAAATTACTGTTTGTGCATTTACAATATTCATTGATTTTTGCCATTGAAAAACGTCCAGAAATGATTGAAGCTACTGACTGAATGAAAGGAGCTGGCATCTCACTCTCTTTGAATCTTCTTTATCATGCTAAGAGGAGCAGGAAAAAGCAAAAAATTTCAGAATTGCACCTTGCAATGCGGAGAAATTACTGTTTGTGCATTTACAATATTCATTGATTTTTGCCATTGAAAAACGTCCAGAAATGATTGAAGCTACTGACTGAATGAAAGGAGCTCTCATCTCACTCTCTTTGAATCTTCTTTATCATGCTAAGAGGAGCAGGAAAAAGCAAAAAATTTCAGAATTGCACCTTGCAATGCGGAGAAATTACTGTTTGTGCATTTACAATATTCATTGATTTTTGCCATTGAAAAACATCATGTTATTCATATACCAGAAATGTTTGAAGCAACTGACTGAATGAAAGGAGCTGGCATCTCACTCTCTTTGAATCTTCTTTATCATGCTAAGAGGAGCAGGAAAAAGCAAAAAATTTCAGAATTGCACCTTCAATGCGGAGAAATTACTGTTTGTGCATTTACAATATTCATTGATTTTTGCCATTGAAAAACGTCCAGAAATGATTGAAGCTACTGACTGAATGAAAGGAGCTGGCATCTCACTCTCTTTGAATCTTCTTTATCATGCTAAGAGGAGCAGGAAAAAGCAAAAAATTTCAGAATTGCACCTTGCAATGCGGAGAAATTACTGTTTGTGCATTTACAATATTCATTAATTTTTGCCATTGAAAAACATCATGTTATTCATATACCAGAAATGATTGAAGCTACTGACTGAATGAAAGGAGCTGGCATCTCACTCTCTTTGAATCTTCTTTATCATGCTAAGAGGAGCAGGAAAAAGCAAAAAATTTCAGAATTGCACCTTGCAATGCGGAGAAATTAATGTTTGTGCATTTACAATATTCATTGATTTTTGCCATTGAAAAACATCATGTTATTCATATACCAGAAATGTTTGAAGCTACTGACTGAATGAAAGGAGCTGGCATCTCACTCTCTTTGAATCTTCTTTATCATACTAAGAGGAGCAGGAAAAAGCAAAAAATTTCAGAATTGCACCTTGCAATGCGGAGAAATTACTGTTTGTGCATTTACAATATTCATTGATTTTTGCCATTGAAAAACGTCCAGAAATGATTGAAGCTACTGACTGAATGAAAGGAGCTGGCATCTCACTCTCTTTGAATCTTCTTTATCATGCTAAGAGGAGCAGGAAAAAGCAAAAAATTTCAGAATTGCACCTTGCAATGCGGAGAAATTACTGTTTGTGCATTTACAATATTCATTGATTTTTGCCATTGAAAAACATCATGTTATTCATATACCAGAAATGTTTGAAGCTACTGACTGAATGAAAGGAGCTGGCATCTCACTCTCTTTGAATCTTCTTTATCATACTAAGAGGAGCAGGAAAAAGCAAAAAATTTCAGAATTGTACCTTCAATGCGGAGAAATTACTGTTTGTGCATTTACAATATTCATTGATTTTTGCCATTGAAAAACGTCCAGAAATGATTGAAGCTACTGACTGAATGAAAGGAGCTGGCATCTCACTCTCTTTGAATCTTCTTTATCATGCTAAGAGGAGCAGGAAAAAGCAAAAAATTTCAGAATTGCACCTTGCAATGCGGAGAAATTACTGTTTGTGCATTTACAATATTCATTAATTTTTGCCATTGAAAAACATCATGTTATTCATATACCAGAAATGATTGAAGCTACTGACTGAATGAAAGGAGCTGGCATCTCACTCTCTTTGAATCTTCTTTATCATGCTAAGAGGAGCAGGAAAAAGCAAAAAATTTCAGAATTGCACCTTGCAATGCGGAGAAATTACTGTTTGTGCATTTACAATATTCATTGATTTTTGCCATTGAAAAACATCATGTTATTCATATACCAGAAATGTTTGAAGCTACTGACTGAATGAAAGGAGCTGGCATCTCACTCTCTTTGAATCTTCTTTATCATACTAAGAGGAGCAGGAAAAAGCAAAAAATTTCAGAATTGCACCTTGCAATGCGGAGAAATTACTGTTTGTGCATTTACAATATTCATTGATTTTTGCCATTGAAAAACGTCCAGAAATGATTGAAGCTACTGACTGAATGAAAGGAGCTGGCATCTCACTCTCTTTGAATCTTCTTTATCATGCTAAGAGGAGCAGGAAAAAGCAAAAAATTTCAGAATTGCACCTTGCAATGCGGAGAAATTACTGTTTGTGCATTTACAATATTCATTGATTTTTGCCATTGAAAAACGTCCAGAAATGATTGAAGCTACTGACTGAATGAAAGGAGCTGGCATCTCACTCTCTTTGAATCTTCTTTATCATGCTAAGAGGAGCAGGAAAAAGCAAAAAATTTCAGAATTGCACCTTGCAATGCGGAGAAATTACTGTTTGTGCATTTACAATATTCATTGATTTTTGCCGCCATTGAAAAACATCATGTTATTCATATACCAGAAATGTTTGAAGCTACTGACTGAATGAAAGGAGCTGGCATCTCACTCTCTTTGAATCTTCTTTATCATGCTAAGAGGAGCAGGAAAAAGCAAAAAATTTCAGAATTGCACCTTGCAATGCGGAGAAATTACTGTTTGTGCATTTACAATATTCATTGATTTTTGCCATTGAAAAACGTCCAGAAATGATTGAAGCTACTGACTGAATGAAAGGAGCTGGCATCTCACTCTCTTTGAATCTTCTTTATCATGCTAAGAGGAGCAGGAAAAAGCAAAAAATTTCAGAATTGCACCTTGCAATGCGGAGAAATTACTGTTTGTGCATTTACAATATTCATTGATTTTTGCCATTGAAAAACATCATGTTATTCATATACCAGAAATGTTTGAAGCTACTGACTGAATGAAAGGAGCTGGCATCTCACTCTCTTTGAATCTTCTTTATCATACTAAGAGGAGCAGGAAAAAGCAAAAAATTTCAGAATTGTACCTTCAATGCGGAGAAATTACTGTTTGTGCATTTACAATATTCATTGATTTTTGCCATTGAAAAACGTCCAGAAATGATTGAAGCTACTGACTGAATGAAAGGAGCTGGCATCTCACTCTCTTTGAATCTTCTTTATCATGCTAAGAGGAGCAGGAAAAAGCAAAAAATTTCAGAATTGCACCTTGCAATGCGGAGAAATTACTGTTTGTGCATTTACAATATTCATTGATTTTTGCCATTGAAAAACATCATGTTATTCATATACCAGAAATGTTTGAAGCTACTGACTGAATGAAAGGAGCTGGCATCTCACTCTCTTTGAATCTTCTTTATCATACTAAGAGGAGCAGGAAAAAGCAAAAAATTTCAGAATTGTACCTTCAATGCGGAGAAATTACTGTTTGTGCATTTACAATATTCATTGATTTTTGCCATTGAAAAACGTCCAGAAATGATTGAAGCTACTGACTGAATGAAAGGAGCTGGCATCTCACTCTCTTTGAATCTTCTTTATCATGCTAAGAGGAGCAGGAAAAAGCAAAAAATTTCAGAATTGCACCTTGCAATGCGGAGAAATTACTGTTTGTGCATTTACAATATTCATTAATTTTTGCCATTGAAAAACATCATGTTATTCATATACCAGAAATGATTGAAGCTACTGACTGAATGAAAGGAGCTGGCATCTCACTCTCTTTGAATCTTCTTTATCATGCTAAGAGGAGCAGGAAAAAGCAAAAAATTTCAGAATTGCACCTTGCAATGCGGAGAAATTACTGTTTGTGCATTTACAATATTCATTGATTTTTGCCATTGAAAAACATCATGTTATTCATATACCAGAAATGTTTGAAGCTACTGACTGAATGAAAGGAGCTGGCATCTCACTCTCTTTGAATCTTCTTTATCATACTAAGAGGAGCAGGAAAAAGCAAAAAATTTCAGAATTGCACCTTGCAATGCGGAGAAATTACTGTTTGTGCATTTACAATATTCATTGATTTTTGCCATTGAAAAACGTCCAGAAATGATTGAAGCTACTGACTGAATGAAAGGAGCTGGCATCTCACTCTCTTTGAATCTTCTTTATCATGCTAAGAGGAGCAGGAAAAAGCAAAAAATTTCAGAATTGCACCTTGCAATGCGGAGAAATTACTGTTTGTGCATTTACAATATTCATTGATTTTTGCCATTGAAAAACGTCCAGAAATGATTGAAGCTACTGACTGAATGAAAGGAGCTGGCATCTCACTCTCTTTGAATCTTCTTTATCATGCTAAGAGGAGCAGGAAAAAGCAAAAAATTTCAGAATTGCACCTTGCAATGCGGAGAAATTACTGTTTGTGCATTTACAATATTCATTGATTTTTGCCGCCATTGAAAAACATCATGTTATTCATATACCAGAAATGTTTGAAGCTACTGACTGAATGAAAGGAGCTGGCATCTCACTCTCTTTGAATCTTCTTTATCATGCTAAGAGGAGCAGGAAAAAGCAAAAAATTTCAGAATTGCACCTTGCAATGCGGAGAAATTACTGTTTGTGCATTTACAATATTCATTGATTTTTGCCATTGAAAAACGTCCAGAAATGATTGAAGCTACTGACTGAATGAAAGGAGCTGGCATCTCACTCTCTTTGAATCTTCTTTATCATGCTAAGAGGAGCAGGAAAAAGCAAAAAATTTCAGAATTGCACCTTGCAATGCGGAGAAATTACTGTTTGTGCATTTACAATATTCATTGATTTTTGCCATTGAAAAACATCCAGAAATGATTGAAGCTACTGACTGAATGAAAGGAGCTGGCATCTCACTCTCTTTGAATCTTCTTTATCATGCTAAGAGGAGCAGGAAAAAGCAAAAAATTTCAGAATTGCACCTTGCAATGCGGAGAAATTACTGTTTGTGCATTTACAATA
Organism: Phyllobates terribilis; assembly: GCF_046119375.1. Classification (NCBI taxonomy): domain Eukaryota; kingdom Metazoa; phylum Chordata; class Amphibia; order Anura; family Dendrobatidae; genus Phyllobates; species Phyllobates terribilis. The sequence goes on along the minus strand of NW_027367972.1, from coordinate 39,080 downwards.
TTCATTGATTTTTGCCATTGAAAAACGTCCAGAAATGATTGAAGCTACTGACTGAATGAAAGGAGCTGGCATCTCAGTCTCTTTGAATCTTCTTTATCATGCTAAGAGGAGCAGGAAAAAGCAAAAAATTTCAGAATTGCACCTTGCAATGCGGAGAAATTACTGTTTGTGCATCTACAATATTCATTGATTTTTGCCGTTGAAAAACGTCCAGAAATGATTGAAGCTACTGACTGAATGAAAGGAGCTGGCATCTCAGTCTCTTTGAATCTTCTTTACCATGCTAAGAGGAGCAGGAAAAAGCAAAAAATTTCAGAATTGCACCTTGCAATGCGGAGAAATTACTGTTTGTGCATTTACAATATTCATTGATTTTTGCCATTGAAAAACGTCCAGAAATGATTGAAGCTACTGACTGAATGAAAGGAGCTGGCATCTCACTCTCTTTGAATCTTCTTTATCATGCTAAGAGGAGCAGGAAAAAGCAAAAAATTTCAGAATTGCACCTTGCAATGCGGAGAAATTACTGTTTGTGCATTTACAATATTCATTGATTTTTGCCATTGAAAAACATCATGTTATTCATATACCAGAAATGATTGAAGCTACTGACTGAATGAAAGGAGCTGGCATCTCACTCTCTTTGAATATTCTTTATCATGCTAAGAGGAGCAGGAAAAAGCAAAAAATTTCAGAATTGCACCTTGCAATGCGGAGAAATTACTGTTTGTGCATTTACAATATTCATTGATTTTTGCCATTGAAAAACGTCCAGAAATGATTGAAGCTACTGACTGAATGAAAGGAGCTGGCATCTCACTCTCTTTGAATCTTCTTTATCATGCTAAGAGGAGCAGGAAAAAGCAAAAAATTTCAGAATTGCACCTTGCAATGCGGAGAAATTACTGTTTGTGCATTTACAATATTCATTGATTTTTGCCATTGAAAAACGTCCAGAAATGATTGAAGCTACTGACTGAATGAAAGGAGCTCTCATCTCACTCTCTTTGAATCTTCTTTATCATGCTAAGAGGAGCAGGAAAAAGCAAAAAATTTCAGAATTGCACCTTGCAATGCGGAGAAATTACTGTTTGTGCATTTACAATATTCATTGATTTTTGCCATTGAAAAACATCATGTTATTCATATACCAGAAATGTTTGAAGCTACTGACTGAATGAAAGGAGCTGGCATCTCACTCTCTTTGAATCTTCTTTATCATGCTAAGAGGAGCAGGAAAAAGCAAAAAATTTCAGAATTGCACCTTCAATGCGGAGAAATTACTGTTTGTGCATTTACAATATTCATTGATTTTTGCCATTGAAAAACGTCCAGAAATGATTGAAGCTACTGACTGAATGAAAGGAGCTGGCATCTCACTCTCTTTGAATCTTCTTTATCATGCTAAGAGGAGCAGGAAAAAGCAAAAAATTTCAGAATTGCACCTTGCAATGCGGAGAAATTACTGTTTGTGCATTTACAATATTCATTAATTTTTGCCATTGAAAAACATCATGTTATTCATATACCAGAAATGATTGAAGCTACTGACTGAATGAAAGGAGCTGGCATCTCACTCTCTTTGAATCTTCTTTATCATGCTAAGAGGAGCAGGAAAAAGCAAAAAATTTCAGAATTGCACCTTGCAATGCGGAGAAATTACTGTTTGTGCATTTACAATATTCATTGATTTTTGCCATTGAAAAACATCATGTTATTCATATACCAGAAATGTTTGAAGCTACTGACTGAATGAAAGGAGCTGGCATCTCACTCTCTTTGAATCTTCTTTATCATACTAAGAGGAGCAGGAAAAAGCAAAAAATTTCAGAATTGCACCTTGCAATGCGGAGAAATTACTGTTTGTGCATTTACAATATTCATTGATTTTTGCCATTGAAAAACGTCCAGAAATGATTGAAGCTACTGACTGAATGAAAGGAGCTGGCATCTCACTCTCTTTGAATCTTCTTTATCATGCTAAGAGGAGCAGGAAAAAGCAAAAAATTTCAGAATTGCACCTTGCAATGCGGAGAAATTACTGTTTGTGCATTTACAATATTCATTGATTTTTGCCATTGAAAAACATCATGTTATTCATATACCAGAAATGTTTGAAGCTACTGACTGAATGAAAGGAGCTGGCATCTCACTCTCTTTGAATCTTCTTTATCATACTAAGAGGAGCAGGAAAAAGCAAAAAATTTCAGAATTGCACCTTCAATGCGGAGAAATTACTGTTTGTGCATTTACAATATTCATTGATTTTTGCCATTGAAAAACATCCAGAAATGATTGAAGCTACTGACTGAATGAAAGGAGCTGGCATCTCACTCTCTTTGAATCTTCTTTATCATGCTAAGAGGAGCAGGAAAAAGCAAAAAATTTCAGAATTGCACCTTGCAATGCGGAGAAATTACTGTTTGTGCATTTACAATATTCATTAATTTTTGCCATTGAAAAACATCATGTTATTCATATACCAGAAATGATTGAAGCTACTGACTGAATGAAAGGAGCTGGCATCTCACTCTCTTTGAATCTTCTTTATCATGCTAAGAGGAGCAGGAAAAAGCAAAAAATTTCAGAATTGCACCTTGCAATGCGGAGAAATTACTGTTTGTGCATTTACAATATTCATTGATTTTTGCCATTGAAAAACATCATATTATTCATATACCAGAAATATTTGAAGCTACTGACTGAATGAAAGTAGCTGGCATCTCACTCTCTTTGAATCTTCTTTATCATACTAAGAGGAGCAGGAAAAAGCAAAAAATTTCAGAATTGCACCTTGCAATGCGGAGAAATTACTGTTTGTGCATTTACAATATTCATTGATTTTTGCCATTGAAAAACGTCCAGAAATGATTGAAGCTACTGACTGAATGAAAGGAGCTGGCATCTCACTCTCTTTGAATCTTCTTTATCATGCTAAGAGGAGCAGGAAAAAGCAAAAAATTTCAGAATTGCACCTTGCAATGCGGAGAAATTACTGTTTGTGCATTTACAATATTCATTGATTTTTGCCATTGAAAAACGTCCAGAAATGATTGAAGCTACTGACTGAATGAAAGGAGCTGGCATCTCACTCTCTTTGAATCTTCTTTATCATGCTAAGAGGAGCAGGAAAAAGCAAAAAATTTCAGAATTGCACCTTGCAATGCGGAGAAATTACTGTTTGTGCATTTACAATATTCATTGATTTTTGCCGCCATTGAAAAACATCATGTTATTCATATACCAGAAATGTTTGAAGCTACTGACTGAATGAAAGGAGCTGGCATCTCACTCTCTTTGAATCTTCTTTATCATGCTAAGAGGAGCAGGAAAAAGCAAAAAATTTCAGAATTGCACCTTGCAATGCGAAGAAATTACTGTTTGTGCATTTACAATATTCATTGATTTTTGCCATTGAAAAACATCATGTTATTCATATACCAGAAATGTTTGATGCTACTGACTGAATGAAAGGAGCTGGCATCTCACTCTCTTTGAATCTTCTTTATCATGCTAAGAGGAGCAGGAAAAAGCAAAAAATTTCAGAATTGCACCTTGCAATGCGGAGAAATTACTGTTTGTGCATTTACAATATTCATTGATTTTTGCCATTGAAAAACGTCCAGAAATGATTGAAGCTACTGACTGAATGAAAGGAGCTGGCATCTCACTCTCTTTGAATCTTCTTTATCATGCTAAGAGGAGCAGGAAAAAGCAAAAAATTTCAGAATTGCACCTTGCAATGCGGAGAAATTACTGTTTGTGCATTTACAATATTCATTGATTTTTGCCATTGAAAAACATCCAGAAATGATTGAAGCTACTGACTGAATGAAAGGAGCTGGCATCTCACTCTCTTTGAATCTTCTTTATCATGCTAAGAGGAGCAGGAAAAAGCAAAAAATTTCAGAATTGCACCTTGCAATGCGGAGAAATTACTGTTTGTGCATTTACAATATTCATTGATTTTTGCCATTGAAAAACGTCCAGAAATGATTGAAGCTACTGACTGAATGAAAGGAGCTGGCATCTCAGTCTCTTTGAATCTTCTTTATCATGCTAAGAGGAGCAGGAAAAAGCAAAAAATTTCAGAATTGCACCTTGCTATGCGGAGAAATTACTGTTTGTGCATCTACAATATTCATTGATTTTTGCCGTTGAAAAACGTCCAGAAATGATTGAAGCTACTGACTGAATGAAAGGAGCTGGCATCTCACTCTCTTTGAGTCATCTTTACCATGCTAAGAGGAGCAGGAAAAAGCAAAAAATTTCAGAATTGCACCTTGCAATGCGGAGAAATTACTGTTTGTGCATTTACAATATTCATTGATTTTTGCCATTGAAAAACGTCCAGAAATGATTGAAGCTACTGACTGAATGAAAGGAGCTGGCATCTCACACTCTTTGAATCTTCTTTATCATGCTAAGAGGAGCAGGAAAAAGCAAAAAATTTCAGAATTGCACCTTCAATGCGGAGAAATTACTGTTTGTGCATTTACAATATTCATTGATTTTTGCCATTGAAAAACGTCCAGAAATGATTGAAGCTACTGACTGAATGAAAGGAGCTGGCATCTCACTCTCTTTGAATCTTCTTTATCATGCTAAGAGGAGCAGGAAAAAGCAAAAAATTTCAGAATTGCACCTTGCAATGCGGAGAAATTACTGTTTGTGCATTTACAATATTCATTAATTTTTGCCATTGAAAAACATCATGTTATTCATATACCAGAAATGATTGAAGCTACTGACTGAATGAAAGGAGCTGGCATCTCACTCTCTTTGAATCTTCTTTATCATGCTAAGAGGAGCAGGAAAAAGCAAAAAATTTCAGAATTGCACCTTGCAATGCGGAGAAATTACTGTTTGTGCATTTACAATATTCATTGATTTTTGCCATTGAAAAACATCATGTTATTCATATACCAGAAATGTTTGAAGCTACTGACTGAATGAAAGGAGCTGGCATCTCACTCTCTTTGAATCTTCTTTATCATACTAAGAGGAGCAGGAAAAAGCAAAAAATTTCAGAATTGCACCTTGCAATGCGGAGAAATTACTGTTTGTGCATTTACAATATTCATTGATTTTTGCCATTGAAAAACGTCCAGAAATGATTGAAGCTACTGACTGAATGAAAGGAGCTGGCATCTCACTCTCTTTGAATCTTCTTTATCATGCTAAGAGGAGCAGGAAAAAGCAAAAAATTTCAGAATTGCACCTTGCAATGCGGAGAAATTACTGTTTGTGCATTTACAATATTCATTGATTTTTGCCATTGAAAAACATCTTGTTATTCATATACCAAAAATGTTTGAAGCTACTGACTGAATGAAAGGAGCTGGCATCTCACTCTCTTTGAATCTTCTTTATCATACTAAGAGGAGCAGGAAAAAGCAAAAAATTTCAGAATTGCACCTTCAATGCGGAGAAATTACTGTTTGTGCATTTACAATATTCATTGATTTTTGCCCTTGAAAAACATCCAGAAATGATTGAAGCTACTGACTGAATGAAAGGAGCTGGCATCTCACTCTCTTTGAATCTTCTTTATCATGCTAAGAGGAGCAGGAAAAAGCAAAAAATTTCAGAATTGCACCTTGCAATGCGGAGAAATTACTGTTTGTGCATTTACAATATTCATTAATTTTTGCCATTGAAAAACATCATGTTATTCATATACCAGAAATGATTGAAGCTACTGACTGAATGAAAGGAGCTGGCATCTCACTCTCTTTGAATCTTCTTTATCATGCTAAGAGGAGCAGGAAAAAGCAAAAAATTTCAGAATTGCACCTTGCAATGCGGAGAAATTACTGTTTGTGCATTTACAATATTCATTGATTTTTGCCATTGAAAAACATCATATTATTCATATACCAGAAATGTTTGAAGCTACTGACTGAATGAAAGTAGCTGGCATCTCACTCTCTTTGAATCTTCTTTATCATACTAAGAGGAGCAGGAAAAAGCAAAAAATTTCAGAATTGCACCTTGCAATGCGGAGAAATTACTGTTTGTGCATTTACAATATTCATTGATTTTTGCCATTGAAAAACGTCCAGAAATGATTGAAGCTACTGACTGAATGAAAGGAGCTGGCATCTCACTCTCTTTGAATCTTCTTTATCATGCTAAGAGGAGCAGGAAAAAGCAAAAAATTTCAGAATTGCACCTTGCAATGCGGAGAAATTACTGTTTGTGCATTTACAATATTCATTGATTTTTGCCATTGAAAAACGTCCAGAAATGATTGAAGCTACTGACTGAATGAAAGGAGCTGGCATCTCACTCTCTTTGAATCTTCTTTATCATGCTAAGAGGAGCAGGAAAAAGCAAAAAATTTCAGAATTGCACCTTGCAATGCGGAGAAATTACTGTTTGTGCATTTACAATATTCATTGATTTTTGCCGCCATTGAAAAACATCATGTTATTCATATACCAGAAATGTTTGAAGCTACTGACTGAATGAAAGGAGCTGGCATCTCACTCTCTTTGAATCTTCTTTATCATGCTAAGAGGAGCAGGAAAAAGCAAAAAATTTCAGAATTGCACCTTGCAATGCGAAGAAATTACTGTTTGTGCATTTACAATATTCATTGATTTTTGCCATTGAAAAACATCATGTTATTCATATACCAGAAATGTTTGATGCTACTGACTGAATGAAAGGAGCTGGCATCTCACTCTCTTTGAATCTTCTTTATCCTGCTAAGAGGAGCAGGAAAAAGCAAAAAATTTCAGAATTGCACCTTGCAATGCGGAGAAATTACTGTTTGTGCATTTACAATATTCATTGATTTTTGCCATTGAAAAACGTCCAGAAATGATTGAAGCTACTGACTGAATGAAAGGAGCTGGCATCTCACTCTCTTTGAATCTTCTTTATCATGCTAAGAGGAGCAGGAAAAAGCAAAAAATTTCAGAATTGCACCTTGCAATGCGGAGAAATTACTGTTTGTGCATTTACAATATTCATTGATTTTTGCCATTGAAAAACATCCAGAAATGATTGAAGCTACTGACTGAATGAAAGGAGCTGGCATCTCACTCTCTTTGAATCTTCTTTATCATGCTAAGAGGAGCAGGAAAAAGCAAAAAATTTCAGAATTGCACCTTGCAATGCGGAGAAATTACTGTTTGTGCATTTACAATATTCATTGATTTTTGCCATTGAAAAACGTCCAGAAATGATTGAAGCTACTGACTGAATGAAAGGAGCTGGCATCTCAGTCTCTTTGAATCTTCTTTATCATGCTAAGAGGAGCAGGAAAAAGCAAAAAATTTCAGAATTGCACCTTGCAATGCGGAGAAATTACTGTTTGTGCATTTACAATATTCATTGATTTTTGCCATTGAAAAACGTCCAGAAATGATTGAAGCTACTGACTGAATGAAAGGAGCTGGCATCTCACACTCTTTGAATCTTCTTTATCATGCTAAGAGGAGCAGGAAAAAGCAAAAAATTTCAGAATTGCACCTTGCAATGCGGAGAAATTACTGTTTGTGCATTTACAATATTCATTGATTTTTGCCATTGAAAAACATCATGTTATTCATATACCAGAAATGTTTGAAGCTACTGACTGAATGAAAGGAGCTGGCATCTCACTCTCTTTGAATCTTCTTTATCATACTAAGAGGAGCAGGAAAAAGCAAAAAATTTCAGAATTGCACCTTGCAATGCGGAGAAATTACTGTTTGTGCATTTACAATATTCATTGATTTTTGCCATTGAAAAACGTCCAGAAATGATTGAAGCTACTGACTGAATGAAAGGAGCTGGCATCTCACTCTCTTTGAATCTTCTTTATCATGCTAAGAGGAGCAGGAAAAAGCAAAAAATTTCAGAATTGCACCTTGCAATGCGGAGAAATTACTGTTTGTGCATTTACAATATTCATTGATTTTTGCCATTGAAAAACGTCCAGAAATGATTGAAGCTACTGACTGAATGAAAGGAGCTGGCATCTCACTCTCTTTGAATCTTCTTTATCATGCTAAGAGGAGCAGGAAAAAGCAAAAAATTTCAGAATTGCACCTTGCAATGCGGAGAAATTACTGTTTGTGCATTTACAATATTCATTGATTTTTGCCGCCATTGAAAAACATCATGTTATTCATATACCAGAAATGTTTGAAGCTACTGACTGAATGAAAGGAGCTGGCATCTCACTCTCTTTGAATCTTCTTTATCATGCTAAGAGGAGCAGGAAAAAGCAAAAAATTTCAGAATTGCACCTTGCAATGCGAAGAAATTACTGTTTGTGCATTTACAATATTCATTGATTTTTGCCATTGAAAAACATCATGTTATTCATATACCAGAAATGTTTGATGCTACTGACTGAATGAAAGGAGCTGGCATCTCACTCTCTTTGAATCTTCTTTATCATGCTAAGAGGAGCAGGAAAAAGCAAAAAATTTCAGAATTGCACCTTGCAATGCGGAGAAATTACTGTTTGTGCATTTACAATATTCATTGATTTTTGCCATTGAAAAACGTCCAGAAATGATTGAAGCTACTGACTGAATGAAAGGAGCTGGCATCTCACTCTCTTTGAATCTTCTTTATCATGCTAAGAGGAGCAGGAAAAAGCAAAAAATTTCAGAATTGCACCTTGCAATGCGGAGAAATTACTGTTTGTGCATTTACAATATTCATTGATTTTTGCCATTGAAAAACATCCAGAAATGATTGAAGCTACTGACTGAATGAAAGGAGCTGGCATCTCACTCTCTTTGAATCTTCTTTATCATGCTAAGAGGAGCAGGAAAAAGCAAAAAATTTCAGAATTGCACCTTGCAATGCGGAGAAATTACTGTTTGTGCATTTACAATATTCATTGATTTTTGCCATTGAAAAACGTCCAGAAATGATTGAAGCTACTGACTGAATGAAAGGAGCTGGCATCTCAGTCTCTTTGAATCTTCTTTATCATGCTAAGAGGAGCAGGAAAAAGCAAAAAATTTCAGAATTGCACCTTGCAATGCGGAGAAATTACTGTTTGTGCATCTACAATATTCATTGATTTTTGCCGTTGAAAAACGTCCAGAAATGATTGAAGCTACTGACTGAACGAAAGGAGCTGGCATCTCACTCTCTTTGAGTCTTCTTTACCATGCTAAGAGGAGCAGGAAAAAGCAAGAAATTTCAGAATTGCACCTTGCAATGCGGAGAAATTACTGTTTGTGCATTTACAATATTCATTGATTTTTGCCATTGAAAAACGTCCAGAAATGATTGAAGCTACTGACTGAATGAAAGGAGCTGGCATCTCACTCTCTTTGAATCTTCTTTATCATGCTAAGAGGAGCAGGAAAAAGCAAAAAATTTCAGAATTGCACCTTGCAATGCGGAGAAATTACTGTTTGTGCATTTACAATATTCATTGATTTTTGCCATTGAAAAACATCATGTTATTCATATACCAGAAATGATTGAAGCTACTGACTGAATGAAAGGAGCTGGAATCTCACTCTCTTTGAATCTTCTTTATCATGCTAAGAGGAGCAGGAAAAAGCAAAAAATTTCAGAATTGCACCTTGCAATGCGGAGAAATTACTGTTTGTGCATTTACAATATTCATTGATTTTTGCCATTGAAAAACGTCCAGAAATGATTGAAGCTACTGACTGAATGAAAGGAGCTGGCATCTCACTCTCTTTGAATCTTCTTTATCATGCTAAGAGGAGCAGGAAAAAGCAAAAAATTTCAGAATTGCACCTTGCAATGCGGAGAAATTACTGTTTGTGCATTTACAATATTCATTGATTTTTGCCATTGAAAAACGTCCAGAAATGATTGAAGCTACTGACTGAATGAAAGGAGCTCTCATCTCACTCTCTTTGAATCTTCTTTATCATGCTAAGAGGAGCAGGAAAAAGCAAAAAATTTCAGAATTGCACCTTGCAATGCGGAGAAATTACTGTTTGTGCATTTACAATATTCATTGATTTTTGCCATTGAAAAACATCATGTTATTCATATACCAGAAATGTTTGAAGCTACTGACTGAATGAAAGGAGCTGGCATCTCACTCTCTTTGAATCTTCTTTATCATGCTAAGAGGAGCAGGAAAAAGCAAAAAATTTCAGAATTGCACCTTCAATGCGGAGAAATTACTGTTTCTGCATTTACAATATTCATTGATTTTTGCCATTGAAAAACGTCCAGAAATGATTGAAGCTACTGACTGAATGAAAGGAGCTGGCATCTCACTCTCTTTGAATCTTCTTTATCATGCTAAGAGGAGCAGGAAAAAGCAAAAAATTTCAGAATTGCACCTTGCAATGCGGAGAAATTACTGTTTGTGCATTTACAATATTCATTAATTTTTGCCATTGAAAAACATCATGTTATTCATATACCAGAAATGATTGAAGCTACTGACTGAATGAAAGGAGCTGGCATCTCACTCTCTTTGAATCTTCTTTATCATGCTAAGAGGAGCAGGAAAAAGCAAAAAATTTCAGAATTGCACCTTGCAATGCGGAGAAATTACTGTTTGTGCATTTACAATATTCATTGATTTTTGCCATTGAAAAACATCATGTTATTCATATACCAGAAATGTTTGAAGCTACTGACTGAATGAAAGGAGCTGGCATCTCACTCTCTTTGAATCTTCTTTATCATACTAAGAGGAGCAGGAAAAAGCAAAAAATTTCAGAATTGCACCTTGCAATGCGGAGAAATTACTGTTTGTGCATTTACAATATTCATTGATTTTTGCCATTGAAAAACGTCCAGAAATGATTGAAGCTACTGACTGAATGAAAGGAGCTGGCATCTCACTCTCTTTGAATCTTCTTTATCATGCTAAGAGGAGCAGGAAAAAGCAAAAAATTTCAGAATTGCACCTTGCAATGCGGAGAAATTACTGTTTGTGCATTTACAATATTCATTGATTTTTGCCATTGAAAAACATCATGTTATTCATATACCAGAAATGTTTGAAGCTACTGACTGAATGAAAGGAGCTGGCATCTCACTCTCTTTGAATCTTCTTTATCATACTAAGAGGAGCAGGAAAAAGCAAAAAATTTCAGAATTGCACCTTCAATGCGGAGAAATTACTGTTTGTGCATTTACAATATTCATTGATTTTTGCCATTGAAAAACGTCCAGAAATGATTGAAGCTACTGACTGAATGAAAGGAGCTGGCATCTCACTCTCTTTGAATCTTCTTTATCATGCTAAGAGGAGCAGGAAAAAGCAAAAAATTTCAGAATTGCACCTTGCAATGCGGAGAAATTACTGTTTGTGCATTTACAATATTCATTGATTTTTGCCGCCATTGAAAAACATCATGTTATTCATATACCAGAAATGTTTGAAGCTACTGACTGAATGAAAGGAGCTGGCATCTCACTCTCTTTGAATCTTCTTTATCATGCTAAGAGGAGCAGGAAAAAGCAAAAAATTTCAGAATTGCACCTTGCAATGCGAAGAAATTACTGTTTGTGCATTTACAATATTCATTGATTTTTGCCATTGAAAAACATCATGTTATTCATATACCAGAAATGTTTGATGCTACTGACTGAATGAAAGGAGCTGGCATCTCACTCTCTTTGAATCTTCTTTATCATGCTAAGAGGAGCAGGAAAAAGCAAAAAATTTCAGAATTGCACCTTGCAATGCGGAGAAATTACTGTTTGTGCATTTACAATATTCATTGATTTTTGCCATTGAAAAACGTCCAGAAATGATTGAAGCTACTGACTGAATGAAAGGAGCTGGCATCTCACTCTCTTTGAATCTTCTTTATCATGCTAAGAGGAGCAGGAAAAAGCAAAAAATTTCAGAATTGCACCTTGCAATGCGGAGAAATTACTGTTTGTGCATTTACAATATTCATTGATTTTTGCCATTGAAAAACATCCAGAAATGATTGAAGCTACTGACTGAATGAAAGGAGCTGGCATCTCACTCTCTTTGAATCTTCTTTATCATGCTAAGAGGAGCAGGAAAAAGCAAAAAATTTCAGAATTGCACCTTGCAATGCGGAGAAATTACTGTTTGTGCATTTACAATATTCATTGATTTTTGCCATTGAAAAACGTCCAGAAATGATTGAAGCTACTGACTGAATGAAAGGAGCTGGCATCTCAGTCTCTTTGAATCTTCTTTATCATGCTAAGAGGAGCAGGAAAAAGCAAAAAATTTCAGAATTGCACCTTGCAATGCGGAGAAATTACTGTTTGTGCATCTACATTATTCATTGATTTTTGCCGTTGAAAAACGTCCAGAAATGATTGAAGCTACTGACTGAATGAAAGGAGCTGGCATCTCACTCTCTTTGAGTCTTCTTTACCATGCTAAGAGGAGCAGGAAAAAGCAAAAAATTTCAGAATTGCACCTTGCAATTCGGAGAAATTACTGTTTGTGCATTTACAATATTCATTGATTTTTGCCATTGAAAAACGTCCAGAAATGATTGAAGCTACTGACTGAATGAAAGGAGCTGGCATCTCACTCTCTTTGAATCTTCTTTATCATGCTAAGAGGAGCAGGAAAAAGCAAAAAATTTCAGAATTGCACCTTGCAATGCGGAGAAATTACTGTTTGTGCATTTACAATATTCATTGATTTTTGCCATTGAAAAACGTCCAGAAATGATTGAAGCTACTGACTGAATGAAAGGAGCTGGCATCTCACTCTCTTTGAATCTTCTTTATCATGCTAAGAGGAGCAGGAAAAAGCAAAAAATTTCAGAATTGCACCTTGCAATGCGGAGAAATTACTGTTTGTGCATTTACAATATTCATTGATTTTTGCCATTGAAAAACGTCCAGAAATGATTGAAGCTACTGACTGAATGAAAGGAGCTCTCATCTCACTCTCTTTGAATCTTCTTTATCATGCTAAGAGGAGCAGGAAAAAGCAAAAAATTTCAGAATTGCACCTTGCAATGCGGAGAAATTACTGTTTGTGCATTTACAATATTCATTGATTTTTGCCATTGAAAAACATCATGTTATTCATATACCAGAAATGTTTGAAGCTACTGACTGAATGAAAGGAGCTGGCATCTCACTCTCTTTGAATCTTCTTTATCATGCTAAGAGGAGCAGGAAAAAGCAAAAAATTTCAGAATTGCACCTTCAATGCGGAGAAATTACTGTTTGTGCATTTACAATATTCATTGATTTTTGCCATTGAAAAACATCATGTTATTCATATACCAGAAATGTTTGAAGCTACTGACTGAATGAAAGGAGCTGGCATCTCACTCTCTTTGAATCTTCTTTATCATGCTAAGAGGAGCAGGAAAAAGCAAAAAATTTCAGAATTGCACCTTGCAATGCGGAGAAATTACTGTTTGTGCATTTACAATATTCATTGATTTTTGCCATTGAAAAACGTCCAGAAATGATTGAAGCTACTGACTGAATGAAAGGAGCTGGCATCTCACTCTCTTTGAATCTTCTTTATCATGCTAAGAGGAGCAGGAAAAAGCAAAAAATTTCAGAATTGCACCTTGCAATGCGGAGAAATTACTGTTTGTGCATTTACAATATTCATTGATTTTTGCCATTGAAAAACGTCCAGAAATGATTGAAGCTACTGACTGAATGAAAGGAGCTCTCATCTCACTCTCTTTGAATCTTCTTTATCATGCTAAGAGGAGCAGGAAAAAGCAAAAAATTTCAGAATTGCACCTTGCAATGCGGAGAAATTACTGTTTGTGCATTTACAATATTCATTGATTTTTGCCATTGAAAAACATCATGTTATTCATATACCAGAAATGTTTGAAGCTACTGACTGAATGAAAGGAGCTGGCATCTCACTCTCTTTGAATCTTCTTTATCATGCTAAGAGGAGCAGGAAAAAGCAAAAAATTTCAGAATTGCACCTTCAATGCGGAGAAATTACTGTTTGTGCATTTACAATATTCATTGATTTTTGCCATTGAAAAACGTCCAGAAATGATTGAAGCTACTGACTGAATGAAAGGAGCTGGCATCTCACTCTCTTTGAATCTTCTTTATCATGCTAAGAGGAGCAGGAAAAAGCAAAAAATTTCAGAATTGCACCTTGCAATGCGGAGAAATTACTGTTTGTGCATTTACAATATTCATTAATTTTTGCCATTGAAAAACATCATGTTATTCATATACCAGAAATGATTGAAGCTACTGACTGAATGAAAGGAGCTGGCATCTCACTCTCTTTGAATCTTCTTTATCATGCTAAGAGGAGCAGGAAAAAGCAAAAAATTTCAGAATTGCACCTTGCAATGCGGAGAAATTACTGTTTGTGCATTTACAATATTCATTGATTTTTGCCATTGAAAAACATCATGTTATTCATATACCAGAAATGTTTGAAGCTACTGACTGAATGAAAGGAGCTGGCATCTCACTCTCTTTGAATCTTCTTTATCATACTAAGAGGAGCAGGAAAAAGCAAAAAATTTCAGAATTGCACCTTGCAATGCGGAGAAATTACTGTTTGTGCATTTACAATATTCATTGATTTTTGCCATTGAAAAACGTCCAGAAATGATTGAAGCTACTGACTGAATGAAAGGAGCTGGCATCTCACTCTCTTTGAATCTTCTTTATCATGCTAAGAGGAGCAGGAAAAAGCAAAAAATTTCAGAATTGCACCTTGCAATGCGGAGAAATTACTGTTTGTGCATTTACAATATTCATTGATTTTTGCCATTGAAAAACATCATGTTATTCATATACCAGAAATGTTTGAAGCTACTGACTGAATGAAAGGAGCTGGCATCTCACTCTCTTTGAATCTTCTTTATCATACTAAGAGGAGCAGGAAAAAGCAAAAAATTTCAGAATTGCACCTTCAATGCGGAGAAATTACTGTTTGTGCATTTACATTATTCATTGATTTTTGCCATTGAAAAACGTCCAGAAATGATTGAAGCTACTGACTGAATGAAAGGAGCTGGCATCTCACTCTCTTTGAATCTTCTTTATCATGCTAAGAGGAGCAGGAAAAAGCAAAAAATTTCAGAATTGCACCTTGCAATGCGGAGAAATTACTGTTTGTGCATTTACAATATTCATTAATTTTTGCCATTGAAAAACATCATGTTATTCATATACCAGAAATGATTGAAGCTACTGACTGAATGAAAGGAGCTGGCATCTCACTCTCTTTGAATCTTCTTTATCATGCTAAGAGGAGCAGGAAAAAGCAAAAAATTTCAGAATTGCACCTTGCAATGCGGAGAAATTACTGTTTGTGCATTTACAATATTCATTGATTTTTGCCATTGAAAAACATCATGTTATTCATATACCAGAAATGTTTGAAGCTACTGACTGAATGAAAGGAGCTGGCATCTCACTCTCTTTGAATCTTCTTTATCATACTAAGAGGAGCAGGAAAAAGCAAAAAATTTCAGAATTGCACCTTGCAATGCGGAGAAATTACTGTTTGTGCATTTACAATATTCATTGATTTTTGCCATTGAAAAACGTCCAGAAATGATTGAAGCTACTGACTGAATGAAAGGAGCTGGCATCTCACTCTCTTTGAATCTTCTTTATCATGCTAAGAGGAGCAGGAAAAAGCAAAAAATTTCAGAATTGCACCTTGCAATGCGGAGAAATTACTGTTTGTGCATTTACAATATTCATTGATTTTTCCATTGAAAAACGTCCAGAAATGATTGAAGCTACTGACTGAATGAAAGGAGCTGGCATCTCACTCTCTTTGAATCTTCTTTATCATGCTAAGAGGAGCAGGAAAAAGCAAAAAATTTCAGAATTGCACCTTGCAATGCGGAGAAATTACTGTTTGTGCATTTACAATATTCATTGATTTTTGCCGCCATTGAAAAACATCATGTTATTCATATACCAGAAATGTTTGAAGCTACTGACTGAATGAAAGGAGCTGGCATCTCACTCTCTTTGAATCTTCTTTATCATGCTAAGAGGAGCAGGAAAAAGCAAAAAATTTCAGAATTGCACCTTGCAATGCGAAGAAATTACTGTTTGTGCATTTACAATATTCATTGATTTTTGCCATTGAAAAACATCATGTTATTCATATACCAGAAATGTTTGATGCTACTGACTGAATGAAAGGAGCTGGCATCTCACTCTCTTTGAATCTTCTTTATCATGCTAAGAGGAGCAGGAAAAAGCAAAAAATTTCAGAATTGCACCTTGCAATGCGGAGAAATTACTGTTTGTGCATTTACAATATTCATTGATTTTTGCCATTGAAAAACGTCCAGAAATGATTGAAGCTACTGACTGAATGAAAGGAGCTGGCATCTCACTCTCTTTGAATCTTCTTTATCATGCTAAGAGGAGCAGGAAAAAGCAAAAAATTTCAGAATTGCACCTTGCAATGCGGAGAAATTACTGTTTGTGCATTTACAATATTCATTGATTTTTGCCATTGAAAAACATCCAGAAATGATTGAAGCTACTGACTGAATGAAAGGAGCTGGCATCTCACTCTCTTTGAATCTTCTTTATCATGCTAAGAGGAGCAGGAAAAAGCAAAAAATTTCAGAATTGCACCTTGCAATGCGGAGAAATTACTGTTTGTGCATTTACAATATTCATTGATTTTTGCCATTGAAAAACGTCCAGAAATGATTGAAGCTACTGACTGAATGAAAGGAGCTGGCATCTCAGTCTCTTTGAATCTTCTTTATCATGCTAAGAGGAGCAGGAAAAAGCAAAAAATTTCAGAATTGCACCTTGCAATGCGGAGAAATTACTGTTTGTGCATCTACAATATTCATTGATTTTTGCCGTTGAAAAACGTCCAGAAATGATTGAAGCTACTGACTGAATGAAAGGAGCTGGCATCTCACTCTCTTTGAGTCTTCTTTACCATGCTAAGAGGAGCAGGAAAAAGCAAAAAATTTCAGAATTGCACCTTGCAATGCGGAGAAATTACTGTTTGTGCATTTACAATATTCATTGATTTTTGCCATTGAAAAACGTCCAGAAATGATTGAAGCTACTGACTGAATGAAAGGAGCTGGCATCTCACTCTCTTTGAATCTTCTTTATCATGCTAAGAGGAGCAGGAAAAAGCAAAAAATTTCAGAATTGCACCTTGCAATGCGGAGAAATTACTGTTTGTGCATTTACAATATTCATTGATTTTTGCCATTGAAAAACATCATGTTATTCATATACCAGAAATGATTGAAGCTACTGACTGAATGAAAGGAGCTGGCATCTCACTCTCTTTGAATCTTCTTTATCATGCTAAGAGGAGCAGGAAAAAGCAAAAAATTTCAGAATTGCACCTTGCAATGCGGAGAAATTACTGTTTGTGCATTTACAATATTCATTGATTTTTGCCATTGAAAAACGTCCAGAAATGATTGAAGCTACTGACTGAATGAAAGGAGCTGGCATCTCACTCTCTTTGAATCTTCTTTATCATGCTAAGAGGAGCAGGAAAAAGCAAAACATTTCAGAATTGCACCTTGCAATGCGGAGAAATTACTGTTTGTGCATTTACAATATTCATTGATTTTTGCCATTGAAAAACGTCCAGAAATGATTGAAGCTACTGACTGAATGAAAGGAGCTCTCATCTCACTCTCTTTGAATCTTCTTTATCATGCTAAGAGGAGCAGGAAAAAGCAAAAAATTTCAGAATTGCACCTTGCAATGCGGAGAAATTACTGTTTGTGCATTTACAATATTCATTGATTTTTGCCATTGAAAAACATCATGTTATTCATATACCAGAAATGTTTGAAGCTACTGACTGAATGAAAGGAGCTGGCATCTCACTCTCTTTGAATCTTCTTTATCATGCTAAGAGGAGCAGGAAAAAGCAAAAAATTTCAGAATTGCACCTTCAATGCGGAGAAATTACTGTTTGTGCATTTACAATATTCATTGATTTTTGCCATTGAAAAACGTCCAGAAATGATTGAAGCTACTGACTGAATGAAAGGAGCTGGCATCTCACTCTCTTTGAATCTTCTTTATCATGCTAAGAGGAGCAGGAAAAAGCAAAAAATTTCAGAATTGCACCTTGCAATGCGGAGAAATTACTGTTTGTGCATTTACAATATTCATTAATTTTTGCCATTGAAAAACATCATGTTATTCATATACCAGAAATGATTGAAGCTACTGACTGAATGAAAGGAGCTGGCATCTCACTCTCTTTGAATCTTCTTTATCATGCTAAGAGGAGCAGGAAAAAGCAAAAAATTTCAGAATTGCACCTTGCAATGCGGAGAAATTACTGTTTGTGCATTTACAATATTCATTGATTTTTGCCATTGAAAAACATCATGTTATTCATATACCAGAAATGTTTGAAGCTACTGACTGAATGAAAGGAGCTGGCATCTCACTCTCTTTGAATCTTCTTTATCATACTAAGAGGAGCAGGAAAAAGCAAAAAATTTCAGAATTGCACCTTGCAATGCGGAGAAATTACTGTTTGTGCATTTACAATATTCATTGATTTTTGCCATTGAAAAACGTCCAGAAATGATTGAAGCTACTGACTGAATGAAAGGAGCTGGCATCTCACTCTCTTTGAATCTTCTTTATCATGCTAAGAGGAGCAGGAAAAAGCAAAAAATTTCAGAATTGCACCTTGCAATGCGGAGAAATTACTGTTTGTGCATTTACAATATTCATTGATTTTTGCCATTGAAAAACGTCCAGAAATGATTGAAGCTACTGACTGAATGAAAGGAGCTGGCATCTCACTCTCTTTGAATCTTCTTTATCATGCTAAGAGGAGCAGGAAAAAGCAAAAAATTTCAGAATTGCACCTTGCAATGCGGAGAAATTACTGTTTGTGCATTTACAATATTCATTGATTTTTGCCATTGAAAAACATCATGTTATTCATATACCAGAAATGTTTGAAGCTACTGACTGAATGAAAGGAGCTGGCATCTCACTCTCTTTGAATCTTCTTTATCATGCTAAGAGGAGCAGGAAAAAGCAAAAAATTTCAGAATTGCACCTTGCAATGCGAAGAAATTACTGTTTGTGCATTTACAATATTCATTGATTTTTGCCATTGAAAAACATCATGTTATTCATATACCAGAAATGTTTGAAGCTACTGACTGAATGAAAGGAGCTGGCATCTCACTCTCTTTGAATCTTCTTTATCATGCTAAGAGGAGCAGGAAAAAGCAAAAAATTTCAGAATTGCACCTTGCAATGCGGAGAAATTACTGTTTGTGCATTTACAATATTCATTGATTTTTGCCATTGAAAAACGTCCAGAAATGATTGAAGCTACTGACTGAATGAAAGGAGCTGGCATCTCACTCTCTTTGAATCTTCTTTATCATGCTAAGAGGAGCAGGAAAAAGCAAAAAATTTCAGAATTGCACCTTGCAATGCGGAGAAATTACTGTTTGTGCATTTACAATATTCATTGATTTTTGCCATTGAAAAACATCATGTTATTCATATACCAGAAATGATTGAAGCTACTGACTGAATGAAAGGAGCTGGCATCTCACTCTCTTTGAATCTTCTTTATCATGCTAAGAGGAGCAGGAAAAAGCAAAAAATTTCAGAATTGCACCTTGCAATGCGGAGAAATTACTGTTTGTGCATTTACAATATTCATTGATTTTTGCCATTGAAAAACGTCCAGAAATGATTGAAGCTACTGACTGAATGAAAGGAGCTGGCATCTCAGTCTCTTTGAATCTTCTTTATCATGCTAAGAGGAGCAGGAAAAAGCAAAAAATTTCAGAATTGCACCTTGCAATGCGGAGAAATTACTGTTTGTGCATCTACAATATTCATTGATTTTTGCCATTGAAAAACATCATGTTATTCATATACCAGAAATGTTTGAAGCTACTGACTGAATGAAAGGAGCTGGCATCTCACTCTATTTGAATCTTCTTTATCATGCTAAGAGGAGCAGGAAAAAGCAAAAAATTTCAGAATTGCACCTTGCAATGCGGAGAAATTACTGTTTGTGCATTTACAATATTCATTGATTTTTGCCATTGAAAAATGTCCAGAAATGATTGAAGCTACTGACTGAAAGGAGCTGGCATCTCACTCTCTTTGAATCTTCTTTATCATGCTAAGAGGAGCAGGAAAAAGCAAAAAATTTCAGAATTGCACCTTGCAATGCGGAGAAATTACTGTTTGTGCATTTACAATATTCATTGATTTTTGCCATTGAAAAACGTCCAGAAATGATTGAAGCTACTGACTGAATGAAAGGAGCTGGCATCTCACTCTCTTTGAATCTTCTTTATCATGCTAAGAGGAGCAGGAAAAAGCAAAAAAATTCAGAATTGCACCTTGCAATGCGGAGAAATTACTGTTTGTGCATTTACAATATTCATTGATTTTTGCCATTGAAAAACATCATGTTATTCATATACCAGAAATGATTGAAGCTACTGACTGAATGAAAGGAGCTGGCATCTCACGCTCTTTGAATCTTCTTTTTCATGCTAAGAGGAGCAGGAAAAAGCAAAACATTTCAGAATTGCACCTTGCAATGCGGAGAAATTACTGTTTGTGCATTTACAATATTCATTGATTTTTGCCATTGAAAAACGTCCAGAAATGATTGAAGCTACTGACTGAATGAAAGGAGCTGGCATCTCACTCTCTTTGAATCTTCTTTATCATGCTAAGAGGAGCAGGAAAAAGCAAAAAATTTCAGAATTGCACCTTGCAATGCGGAGAAATTACTGCTTGTGCATTTACAATATTCATTGATTTTTGCCATTGAAAAACGTCCAGAAATGATTGAAGCTACTGACTGAATGAAAGGAGCTGGCATCTCACTCTCTTTGAGTCTTCTTTATCATGCTAAGAGGAGCAGGAAAAAGCAAAAAATTTCAGAATTGCACCTTGCAATGCGGAGAAATTACTGTTTGTGCATTTACAATATTCATTGATTTTTGCCATTGAAAAACGTCCAGAAATGATTAAAGCTACTGACTGAATGAAAGGAGCTGGCATCTCACTCTCTTTGAATCTTCTTTATCATGCTAAGAGGAGCAGGAAAAAGCAAAAAATTTCAGAATTGCACCTTGCAATGCGGAGAAATTACTGTTTGTGCATTTACAATATTCATTGATTTTTGCTATTGAAAAACGTCCAGAAATGATTGAAGCTACTGACTGAATGAAAGGAGCTGGCATCTCACTCTCTTTGAATCTTCTTTATCATGCTAAGAGGAGCAGGAAAAAGCAAAAAATTTCAGAATTGCACCTTGCAATGCGGAGAAATTACTGTTTGTGCATTTACAATATTCATTGATTTTTGCCGTTGAAAAACGTCCAGAAATGATTGAAGCTACTGACTGAATGAAAGGAGCTGGCATCTCATTCTCTTTGAATCTTCTTTATCATGCTAAGAGGAGCAGGAAAAAGCAAAAAATTTCAGAATTGCACCTTGCAATGCGGAGAAATTACTGTTTGTGCATTTACAATATTCATTGATTTTTGCCATTGAAAAACGTCCAGAAATGATTGAAGCTACTGACTGAATGAAAGGAGCTGGCATCTCACTCTCTTTGAATCTTCTTTATCATGCTAAGAGGAGCAGGAAAAAGCAAAAAATTTCAGAATTGCACCTTGCAATGCGGAGAAATTACTGTTTGTGCATTTACAATATTCATTGATTTTTGCCATTGAAAAACATCATGTTATTCATATTCCAGAAATGTTTGAAGCTACTGACTGAATGAAAGGAGCTGGCATCTCACTCTCTTTGAATCTTCTTTATCATGCTAAGAGGAGCAGGAAAAAGCAAAAAATTTCAGAATTGCACCTTGCAATGCGGAGAAATTACTGTTTGTGCATTTACAATATTCATTGATTTTTGCCATTGAAAAACGTCCAGAAATGATTGAAGCTACTGACTGAATTAAAGGAGCTGGCATCTCACTCTCTTTGAATCTTCTTTATCATGCTAAGAGGAGCAGGAAAAAGCAAAAAATTTCAGAATTGCACCTTGCAATGCGGAGAAATTACTGTTTGTGCATTTACAATATTCATTGATTTTTGCTATTGAAAAACGTCCAGAAATGATTGAAGCTACTGACTGAATGAAAGGAGCTGGCATCTCACTCTCTTTGAATCTTCTTTATCATGCTAAGAGGAGCAGGAAAAAGCAAAAAATTTCAGAATTGCACCTTGCAATGCGGAGAAATTACTGTTTGTGCATTTACAATATTCATTGATTTTTGCCGTTGAAAAACGTCCAGAAATGATTGAAGCTACTGACTGAATGAAAGGAGCTGGCATCTCATTCTCTTTGAATCTTCTTTATCATGCTAAGAGGAGCAGGAAAAAGCAAAAAATTTCAGAATTGCACCTTGCAATGCGGAGAAATTACTGTTTGTGCATTTACAATATTCATTGATTTTTGCCATTGAAAAACGTCCAGAAATGATTGAAGCTACTGACTGAATGAAAGGAGCTGGCATCTCACTCTCTTTGAATCTTCTTTATCATGCTAAGAGGAGCAGGAAAAAGCAAAAAATTTCAGAATTGCACCTTGCAATGCGGAGAAATTACTGTTTGTGCATTTACAATATTCATTGATTTTTGCCATTGAAAAACATCATGTTATTCATATTCCAGAAATGTTTGAAGCTACTGACTGAATGAAAGGAGCTGGCATCTCACTCTCTTTGAATCTTCTTTATCATGCTAAGAGGAGCAGGAAAAAGCAAAAAATTTCAGAATTGCACCTTGCAATGCGGAGAAATTACTGTTTGTGCATTTACAATATTCATTGATTTTTGCCATTGAAAAACGTCCAGAAATGATTGAAGCTACTGACTGAATTAAAGGAGCTGGCATCTCACTCTCTTTGAATCTTCTTTATCATGCTAAGAGGAGCAGGAAAAAGCAAAATATTTCAGAATTGCACCTTGCAATGCGGAGAAATTACTGTTTGTGCATTTACAATATTCATTGATTTTTGCCATTGAAAAACATCATGTTATTCATATACCAGAAATGATTGAAGCTACTGACTGAATGAAAGGAGCTGGCATCTCACTCTCTTTGAATCTTCTTTATCATGCTAAGAGGAGCAGGAAAAAGCAAAAAATTTCAGAATTGCACCTTGCAATGCGGAGAAATTACTGTTTGTGCATTTACAATATTCATTGATTTTTGCCATTGAAAAACGTCCAGAAATGATTGAAGCTACTGACTGAATGAAAGGAGCTGGCATCTCACTCTCTTTGAATCTTCTTTATCATGCTAAGAGGAGCAGGAAAAAGCAAAAAATTTCAGAATTGCACCTTGCAATGCGGAGAAATTACTGTTTGTGCATTTACAATATTCATTGATTTTTGCCATTGAAAAACATCATGTTATTCATATACCAGAAATGATTGAAGCTACTGACTGAATGAAAGGAGCTGGCATCTCACTCTCTTTGAATCTTCTTTATCATGCTAAGAGGAGCAGAAAAAAGCAAAAAATTTCAGAATTGCACCTTGCAATGCGGAGAAATTACTGTTTGTGCATTTACAATATTCATTGATTTTTGCCATTGAAAAACGTCCAGAAATGATTGAAGCTACTGACTGAATGAAAGGAGCTGGCATCTCACTCTCTTTGAATCTTCTTTATCATGCTAAGAGGAGCAGGAAAAAGCAAAAAATTTCAGAATTGCACCTTGCAATGCGGAGAAATTACTGTTTGTGCATTTACAATATTCATTGATTTTTGCCATTGAAAAACATCCAGAAATGATTGAAGCTACTGACTGAATGAAAGGAGCTGGCATCTCACTCTCTTTGAATCTTCTTTATCATGCTAAGAGGAGCAGGAAAAGGCAAAAAATTTCAGAATTGCACCTTGCAATGCGGAGAAATTACTGTTTGTGCATTTACAATATTCATTCATTTTTGCCATTGAAAAACATCATGTTATTCATATACCAGAAATGATTGAAGCTACTGACTGAATGAAAGGAGCTGGCATCTCACTCTCTTTGAATCTTCTTTATCATGCTAAGAGGAGCAGGAAAAAGCAAAAAATTTCAGAATTGCACCTTGCAATGCGGAGAAATTACTGTTTGTGCATTTACAATATTCATTTATTTTTGCCATTGAAAAACATCATGTTATTCATATACCAGAAATGATTGAAGCTACTGACTGAATGAAAGGAGCTGGCATCTCACTCTCTTTGAATCTTCTTTATCATGCTAAGAGGAGCAGGAAAAAGCAAAAAATTTCAGAATTGCACCTTGCAATTCGGAGAAATTACTGTTTGTGCATTTACAATATTCATTGATTTTTGCCATTGAAAAACGTCCAGAAATGATTGAAGCTACTGACTGAATGAAAGGAGCTGGCATCTCACTCTCTTTGAATCTTCTTTATCATGCTAAGAGGAGCAGGAAAAAGCAAAAAATTTCAGAATTGCACCTTGCAATGCGGAGAAATTACTGTTTGTGCATTTACAATATTCATTGATTTTTGCCATTGAAAAACATCATGTTATTCATATACCAGAAATGTTTGAAGCTACTGACTGAATGAAAGGAGCTGGCATCTCACTCTCTTTGAATCTTCTTTATCATGCTAAGAGGAGCAGGAAAAAGCAAAAAATTTCAGAATTGCACCTTGCAATGCGGAGAAATTACTGTTTGTGCATTTACAATATTCATTGATTTTTGCCATTGAAAAACGTCCAGAAATGATTGAAGCTACTGACTGAATGAAAGGAGCTGGCATCTCACTCTCTTTGAATCTTCTTTATCATGCTAAGAGGAGCAGGAAAAGGCAAAAAATTTCAGAATTGCACCTTGCAATGCGGAGAAATTACTGTTTGTGCATTTACAATATTCATTGATTTTTGCCATTGAAAAACATCATGTTATTCATATACCAGAAATGATTGAAGCTACTGACTGAATGAAAGGAGCTGGCATCTCACTCTCTTTGAATCCTCTTTATCATGCTAAGAGGAGCAGGAAAAAGCAAAAAATTTCAGAATTGCACCTTGCAATGCGGAGAAATTACTGTTTGTGCATTTACAATATTCATTGATTTTTGCCATTGAAAAACATCATGTTATTCATATACCAGAAATGATTGAAGCTACTGACTGAATGAAAGGAGCTGGCATCTCACTCTCTTTGAATCTTCTTTATCATGCTAAGAGGAGCAGGAAAAAGCAAAAAATTTCAGAATTGCACCTTGCAATGCGGAGAAATTACTGTTTGTGCATTTACAATATTCATTGATTTTTGCCATTGAAAAACGTCCAGAAATGATTGAAGCTACTGACTGAATGAAAGGAGCTGGCATCTCACTCTCTTTGAATCTTCTTTATCATGCTAAGATGAGCAGGAAAAAGCAAAAAAATTCAGAATTGCACCTTGCAATGCGGAGAAATTACTGTTTGTGCATTTACAATATTCATTGATTTTTGCCATTGAAAAACATCATGTTATTCATATACCAGAAATGATTGAAGCTACTGACTGAATGAAAGGAGCTGGCATCTCATTCTCTTTGAATCTTCTTTTTCATGCTAAGAGGAGCAGGAAAAAGTAAAAAATTTCAGAATTGCACCTTGCAATGCGGAGAAATTACTGTTTGTGCATTTACAATATTCATTGATTTTTGCCATTGAAAAACGTCCAGAAATGATTGAAGCTACTGACTGAATGAAAGGAGCTGGCATCTCAGTCTCTTTGAATCTTCTTTATCATGCTAAGAGGAGCAGGAAAAAGCAAAAAATTTCAGAATTGCACCTTGCAATGCGGAGAAATTACTGCTTGTGCATTTACAATATTCATTGATTTTTGCCATTGAAAAACGTCCAGAAATGATTGAAGCTACTGACTGAATGAAAGGAGCTGGCATCTCACTCTCTTTGAATC
Source organism: Phyllobates terribilis (assembly GCF_046119375.1). NCBI lineage: Eukaryota > Metazoa > Chordata > Amphibia > Anura > Dendrobatidae > Phyllobates > Phyllobates terribilis. Next base: position 13,232 of record NW_027367972.1, on the reverse strand, counting down.
TTCTTTATCATGCTAAGAGGAGCAGGAAAAAGCAAAAAATTTCAGAATTGCACCTTGCAATACGGAGAAATTACTGTTTGTGCATTTACAATATTCATTGATTTTTGCCATTGAAAAACGTCCAGAAATGATTGAAGCTACTGACTGAATGAAAGGAGCTGGCATCTCACTCTCTTTGAATCTTCTTTATCATGCTAAGAGGAGCAGGAAAAAGCAAAAAATTTCAGAATTGCACCTTGCAATGCGGAGAAATTACTGTTTGTGCATTTACAATATTCATTGATTTTTGCCATTGAAAAACGTCCAGAAATGATTGAAGCTACTGACTAAATGAAAGGAGCTGGCATCTCACTCTCTTTGAATCTTCTTTATCATGCTAAGAGGAGCAGGAAAAAGCAAAAAATTTCAGAATTGCACCTTGCAATGCGGAGAAATTACTGTTTGTGCATTTACAATATTCATTGATTTTTGCCGTTGAAAAACGTCCAGAAATGATTGAAGCTACTGACTGAATGAAAGGAGCTGGCATCTCACTCTCTTTGAATCTTCTTTATCATGCTAAGAGGAGCAGGAAAAAGCAAAAAATTTCAGAATTGCACCTTGCAATGCGGAGAAATTACTGTTTGTGCATTTACAATATTCATTGATTTTTGCCATTGTTAAACATCATGTTATTCATATACCAGAAATGATTGAAGCTACTGACTGAATGAAAGGAGCTGGCATCTCACTCTCTTTGAATCTTCTTTATCATGCTAAGAGGAGCAGGAAAAAGCAAAAAATTTCAGAATTGCACCTTGCAATGCGGAGAAATTACTGTTTGTGCATTTACAATATTCATTGATTTTTGCCATTGAAAAACGTCCAGAAATGTTTGAAGCTACTGACTGAATGAAAGGAGCTGGCATCTCACTCTCTTTGAATCTTCTTTATCATGCTAAGAGGAGCAGGAAAAAGCAAAAAATTTCAGAATTGCACCTTGCAATGCGGAGAAATTACTGTTTGTGCATTTACAATATTCATTGATTTTTGCCATTGAAAAACATCATGTTATTCATATACCAGAAATGATTGAAGCTACTGACTGAATGAAAGGAGCTGGCATCTCACTCTCTTTGAATCTTCTTTATCATGCTAAGAGGAGCAGGAAAAAGCAAAAAATTTCAGAATTGCACCTTGCAATGCGGAGAAATTACTGTTTGTGCATTTACAATATTCATTGATTTTTGCCATTGAAAAACGTCCAGAAATGATTGAAGCTACTGACTGAATGAAAGGAGCTGGCATCTCACTCTCTTTGAATCTTCTTTATCATGCTAAGAGGAGCAGGAAAAAGCAAAAAATTTCAGAATTGCACCTTGCAATGCGGAGAAATTACTGTTTGTGCATTTACAATATTCATTGATTTTTGCCATTGAAAAACATCATGTTATTCATATACCAGAAATGATTGAAGCTACTGACTGAATGAAAGGAGCTGGCATCTCACTCTCTTTGAATCTTCTTTTTCATGCTAAGACGAGCAGGAAAAAGTAAAAAATTTCAGAATTGCACCTTGCAATGCGGAGAAATTACTGTTTGTGCATTTACAATATTCATTGATTTTTGCCATTGAAAAACGTCCAGAAATGATTGAAGCTACTGACTGAATGAAAGGAGCTGGCATCTCAGTCTCTTTGAATCTTCTTTATCATGCTAAGAGGAGCAGGAAAAAGCAAAAAATTTCAGAATTGCACCTTGCAATGCGGAGAAATTACTGCTTGTGCATTTACAATATTCATTGATTTTTGCCATTGAAAAACGTCCAGAAATGATTGAAGCTACTGACTGAATGAAAGGAGCTGGCATCTCACTCTCTTTGAATCTTCTTTATCATGCTAAGAGGAGCAGGAAAAAGCAAAAAATTTCAGAATTGCACCTTGCAATACGGAGAAATTACTGTTTGTGCATTTACAATATTCATTGATTTTTGCCATTGAAAAACGTCCAGAAATGATTGAAGCTACTGACTGAATGAAAGGAGCTGGCATCTCACTCTGTTTGAATCTTCTTTATCATGCTAAGAGGAGCAGGAAAAAGCAAAAAATTTCAGAATTGCACCTTGCAATGCGGAGAAATTACTGTTTGTGCATTTACAATATTCATTGATTTTTGCCATTGAAAAACGTCCAGAAATGATTGAAGCTACTGACTGAATGAAAGGAGCTGGCATCTCACTCTCTTTGAATCTTCTTTATCATGCTAAGAGGAGCAGGAAAAAGCAAAAAATTTCAGAATTGCACCTTGCAATGCGGAGAAATTACTGTTTGTGCATTTACAATATTCATTGATTTTTGCCGTTGAAAAACGTCCAGAAATGATTGAAGCTACTGACTGAATGAAAGGAGCTGGCATCTCACTCTCTTTGAATCTTCTTTATCATGCTAAGAGGAGCAGGAAAAAGCAAAAAATTTCAGAATTGCACCTTGCAATGCGGAGAAATTACTGTTTGTGCATTTACAATATTCATTGATTTTTGCCATTGAAAAACATCCAGAAATGATTGAAGCTACTGACTGAATGAAAGGAGCTGGCATCTCACTCTCTTTGAATCTTCTTTATCATGCTAAGAGGAGCAGGAAAAAGCAAAAAATTTCAGAATTGCACCTTGCAATGCGGAGAAATTACTGTTTGTGCATTTACAATATTCATTGATTTTTGCCATTGTTAAACATCATGTTATTCATATACCAGAAATGATTGAAGCTACTGACTGAATGAAAGGAGCTGGCATCTCACTCTCTTTGAATCTTCTTTATCATGCTAAGAGGAGCAGGAAAAAGCAAAAAATTTCAGAATTGCACCTTGCAATGCGGAGAAATTACTGTTTGTGCATTTACAATATTCATTGATTTTTGCCATTGAAAAACGTCCAGAAATGTTTGAAGCTACTGACTGAATGAAAGGAGCTGGCATCTCACTCTCTTTTAATCTTCTTTATCATGCTAAGAGGAGCAGGAAAAAGCAAAAAATTTCAGAATTGCACCTTGCAATGCGGAGAAATTACTGTTTGTGCATTTACAATATTCATTGATTTTTGCCATTGAAAAACGTCCAGAAATGATTGAAGCTACTGACTGAATGAAAGGAGCTGGCATCTCACTCTCTTTGAATCTTCTTTATCATGCTAAGAGGAGCAGGAAAATGCAAAAAATTTCAGAATTGCTCCTTGCAATGCGGAGAAATTACTGTTTGTGCATTTACAATATTCATTGATTTTTGCCATTGAAAAACATCATGTTATTCATATACCAGAAATGTTTGAAGCTACTGACTGAATGAAAGGAGCTGGCATGTCACTCTCTTTGAATCTTCTTTATCATGCTAAAATGAGCAGGAAAAAGCAAAAAATTTCAGAATTGCACCTTGCAATGCGGAGAAATTACTGTTTGTGCATTTACAATATTCATTGATTTTTGCCATTGAAAAACGTCCAGAAATGATTGAAGCTACTGACTGAATGAAAGGAGCTGGCATCTCACTCTCTTTGAATCTTCTTTATCATGCTAAGAGGAGCAGGAAAAAGCAAAAAATTTCAGAATTGCACCTTGCAATGCGGAGAAATTACTGTTTGTGCATTTACAATATTCATTGATTTTTGCCATTGAAAAACATCATGTTATTCATATACCAGAAATGATTGAAGCTACTGACTGAATGAAAGGAGCTGGCATCTCACTCTCTTTGAATCTTCTTTATCATGCTAAGAGGAGCAGGAAAAAGCAAAAAATTTCAGAATTGCACCTTGCAATGCGGAGAAATTACTGTTTGTGCATTTACAATATTCATTGATTTTTGCCATTGAAAAACGTCCAGAAATGATTGAAGCTACTGACTGAATGAAAGGAGCTGGCATCTCACTCTCTTTGAATCTTCTTTATCATGCTAAGAGGAGCAGGAAAAAGCAAAAAATTTCAGAATTGCACCTTGCAATGCGGAGAAATTACTGTTTGTGCATTTACAATATTCATTGATTTTTGCCATTGAAAAACATCATGTTATTCATATACCAGAAATGTTTGAAGCTACTGACTGAATGAAAGGAGCTGGCATCTCACTCTCTTTGAATCTTCTTTATCATGCTAAGAGGAGCAGGAAAAAGCAAAAAATTTCAGAATTGCACCTTGCAATGCGGAGAAATTACTGTTTGTGCATTTACAATATTCATTGATTTTTGCCATTGAAAAACGTCCAGAAATGATTGAAGCTACTGACTGAATGAAAGGAGCTGGCATCTCACTCTCTTTGAATCTTCTTTATCATGCTAAGAGGAGCAGGAAAAGGCAAAAAATTTCAGAATTGCACCTTGCAATGCGGAGAAATTACTGTTTGTGCATTTACAATATTCATTGATTTTTGCCATTGAAAAACATCATGTTATTCATATACCAGAAATGTTTGAAGCTACTGACTGAATGAAAGGAGCTGGCATCTCACTCTCTTTGAATCTTCTTTATCATGCTAAGAGGAGCAGGAAAAAGCAAAAAATTTCAGAATTGCACCTTGCAATGCGAATAAATTACTGTTTGTGCATTTACAATATTCATTGATTTTTGCCATTGAAAAACATCATGTTATTCATATACCAGAAATGATTGAAGCTACTGACTGAATGAAAGGAGCTGGCATCTCACTCTCTTTGAATCTTCTTTATCATGCTAAGAGGAGCAGGAAAAAGCAAAAAATTTCAGAATTGCACCTTGCAATGCGGAGAAATTACTGTTTGTGCATTTACAATATTCATTGATTTTTGCCATTGAAAAACATCATGTTATTCATATACCAGAAATGATTGAAGCTACTGACTGAATGAAAGGAGCTGGCATCTCACTCTCTTTGAATCTTCTTTATCATGCTAAGAGGAGCAGGAAAAAGCAAAAAATTTCAGAATTGCACCTCGCAATGCGGAGAAATTACTGTTTGTGCATTTACAATATTCATTGATTTTTGCCATTGAAAAACGTCCAGAAATGATTGAAGCTACTGACTGAATGAAAGGAGCTGGCATCTCACTCTCTTTGAATCTTCTTTATCATGCTAAGAGGAGCAGGAAAAAGCAAAAAATTTCAGAATTGCACCTTGCAATGCGGAGAAATTGCTGTTTGTGCATTTACAAAATTCATTGATTTTTGCCATTGAAAAACATCATGTTATTCATATACCAGAAATGTTTGAAGCTACTGACTGAATGAAAGGAGCTGGCATCTCACTCTCTTTGAATCTTCTTTATCATGCTAAGAGGAGCAGGAAAAAGCAAAAAATTTCAGAATTGCACCTTGCAATGCGGAGAAATTACTGTTTGTGCATTTACAATATTCATTGATTTTTGCCATTGAAAAACGTCCAGAAATGATTGAAGCTACTGACTGAATGAAAGGAGCTGGCATCTCACTCTCTTTGAATCTTCTTTATCATGCTAAGAGGAGCAGGAAAAAGCAAAAAATTTCAGAATTGCACCTTGCAATGCGGAGAAATTACTGTTTGTGCATTTACAATATACATTGATTTTTGCCATTGAAAAACGTCCAGAAATAATTGAAGCTACTGACTGAATGAAAGGAGCTGGCATCTCACTCTCTTTGAATCTTCTTTATCATGCTAAGAGGAGCAGGAAAAAGCAAAAAATTTCAGAATTGCACCTTGCAATGCGGAGAAATTACTGTTTGTGCATTTACAATATACATTGATTTTTGCCATTGAAAAACGTCCAGAAATGATTGAAGCTACTGACTGAATGAAAGGAGCTGGCATCTCACTCTCTTTGATTCTTCTTTATCATGCTAAGAGGAGCAGGAAAAAGCAAAAAATTTCAGAATTGCACCTTGCAATGCGGAGAAATTACTGTTTGTGCATTTACAATATTCATTGATTTTTGCCATTGAAAAACGTCCAGAAATGATTGAAGCTACTGACTGAATGAAAGGAGCTGGCATCTCACTCTCTTTGAATCTTCTTTATCATGCTAAGAGGAGCAGGAAAAAGCAAAACATTTCAGAATTGCACCTTGCAATGCGGAGAAATTACTGTTTGTGCATTTACAATATTCATTGATTTTTGCCATTGAAAAACGTCCAGAAATGATTGAAGCTACTGACTGAATGAAAGGAGCTCTCATCTCACTCTCTTTGAATCTTCTTTATCATGCTAAGAGGAGCAGGAAAAAGCAAAAAATTTCAGAATTGCACCTTGCAATGCGGAGAAATTACTGTTTGTGCATTTACAATATTCATTGATTTTTGCCATTGAAAAACATCATGTTATTCATATACCAGAAATGTTTGAAGCTACTGACTGAATGAAAGGAGCTGGCATCTCACTCTCTTTGAATCTTCTTTATCATGCTAAGAGGAGCAGGAAAAAGCAAAAAATTTCAGAATTGCACCTTCAATGCGGAGAAATTACTGTTTGTGCATTTACAATATTCATTGATTTTTGCCATTGAAAAACGTCCAGAAATGATTGAAGCTACTGACTGAATGAAAGGAGCTGGCATCTCACTCTCTTTGAATCTTCTTTATCATGCTAAGAGGAGCAGGAAAAAGCAAAAAATTTCAGAATTGCACCTTGCAATGCGGAGAAATTACTGTTTGTGCATTTACAATATTCATTAATTTTTGCCATTGAAAAACATCATGTTATTCATATACCAGAAATGATTGAAGCTACTGACTGAATGAAAGGAGCTGGCATCTCACTCTCTTTGAATCTTCTTTATCATGCTAAGAGGAGCAGGAAAAAGCAAAAAATTTCAGAATTGCACCTTGCAATGCGGAGAAATTACTGTTTGTGCATTTACAATATTCATTGATTTTTGCCATTGAAAAACATCATGTTATTCATATACCAGAAATGTTTGAAGCTACTGACTGAATGAAAGGAGCTGGCATCTCACTCTCTTTGAATCTTCTTTATCATACTAAGAGGAGCAGTAAAAAGCAAAAAATTTCAGAATTGCACCTTGCAATGCGGAGAAATTACTGTTTGTGCATTTACAATATTCATTGATTTTTGCCATTGAAAAACGTCCAGAAATGATTGAAGCTACTGACTGAATGAAAGGAGCTGGCATCTCACTCTCTTTGAATCTTCTTTATCATGCTAAGAGGAGCAGGAAAAAGCAAAAAATTTCAGAATTGCACCTTGCAATGCGGAGAAATTACTGTTTGTGCATTTACAATATTCATTGATTTTTGCCATTGAAAAACGTCCAGAAATGATTGAAGCTACTGACTGAATGAAAGGAGCTGGCATCTCACTCTCTTTGAATCTTCTTTATCATGCTAAGAGGAGCAGGAAAAAGCAAAAAATTTCAGAATTGCACCTTGCAATGCGGAGAAATTACTGTTTGTGCATTTACAATATTCATTGATTTTTGCCATTGAAAAACATCATGTTATTCATATACCAGAAATGTTTGAAGCTACTGACTGAATGAAAGGAGCTGGCATCTCACTCTCTTTGAATCTTCTTTATCATGCTAAGAGGAGCAGGAAAAAGCAAAAAATTTCAGAATTGCACCTTGCAATGCGAAGAAATTACTGTTTGTGCATTTACAATATTCATTGATTTTTGCCATTGAAAAACATCATGTTATTCATATACCAGAAATGTTTGAAGCTACTGACTGAATGAAAGGAGCTGGCATCTCACTCTCTTTGAATCTTCTTTATCATGCTAAGAGGAGCAGGAAAAAGCAAAAAATTTCAGAATTGCACCTTGCAATGCGGAGAAATTACTGTTTGTGCATTTACAATATTCATTGATTTTTGCCATTGAAAAACGTCCAGAAATGATTGAAGCTACTGACTGAATGAAAGGAGCTGGCATCTCACTCTCTTTGAATCTTCTTTATCATGCTAAGAGGAGCAGGAAAAAGCAAAAAATTTCAGAATTGCACCTTGCAATGCGGAGAAATTACTGTTTGTGCATTTACAATATTCATTGATTTTTGCCATTGAAAAACATCATGTTATTCATATACCAGAAATGATTGAAGCTACTGACTGAATGAAAGGAGCTGGCATCTCACTCTCTTTGAATCTTCTTTATCATGCTAAGAGGAGCAGGAAAAAGCAAAAAATTTCAGAATTGCACCTTGCAATGCGGAGAAATTACTGTTTGTGCATTTACAATATTCATTGATTTTTGCCATTGAAAAACGTCCAGAAATGATTGAAGCTACTGACTGAATGAAAGGAGCTGGCATCTCACTCTCTTTGAATCTTCTTTATCATGCTAAGAGGAGCAGGAAAAAGCAAAAAATTTCAGAATTGCACCTTGCAATGCGGAGAAATTACTGTTTGTGCATTTACAATATTCATTGATTTTTGCCATTGAAAAACGTCCAGAAATGATTGAAGCTACTGACTGAATGAAAGGAGCTGGCATCTCAGTCTCTTTGAATCTTCTTTATCATGCTAAGAGGAGCAGGAAAAAGCAAAAAATTTCAGAATTGCACCTTGCAATGCGGAGAAATTACTGTTTGTGCATCTACAATATTCATTGATTTTTGCCATTGAAAAACATCATGTTATTCATATACCAGAAATGTTTGAAGCTACTGACTGAATGAAAGGAGCTGGCATCTCACTCTATTTGAATCTTCTTTATCATGCTAAGAGGAGCAGGAAAAAGCAAAAAATTTCAGAATTGCACCTTGCAATGCGGAGAAATTACTGTTTGTGCATTTACAATATTCATTGATTTTTGCCATTGAAAAATGTCCAGAAATGATTGAAGCTACTGACTGAAAGGAGCTGGCATCTCACTCTCTTTGAATCTTCTTTATCATGCTAAGAGGAGCAGGAAAAAGCAAAAAATTTCAGAATTGCACCTTGCAATGCGGAGAAATTACTGTTTGTGCATTTACAATATTCATTGATTTTTGCCATTGAAAAACGTCCAGAAATGATTGAAGCTACTGACTGAATGAAAGGAGCTGGCATCTCACTCTCTTTGAATCTTCTTTATCATGCTAAGAGGAGCAGGAAAAAGCAAAAAAATTCAGAATTGCACCTTGCAATGCGGAGAAATTACTGTTTGTGCATTTACAATATTCATTGATTTTTGCCATTGAAAAACATCATGTTATTCATATACCAGAAATGATTGAAGCTACTGACTGAATGAAAGGAGCTGGCATCTCACGCTCTTTGAATCTTCTTTTTCATGCTAAGAGGAGCAGGAAAAAGCAAAACATTTCAGAATTGCACCTTGCAATGCGGAGAAATTACTGTTTGTGCATTTACAATATTCATTGATTTTTGCCATTGAAAAACGTCCAGAAATGATTGAAGCTACTGACTGAATGAAAGGAGCTGGCATCTCACTCTCTTTGAATCTTCTTTATCATGCTAAGAGGAGCAGGAAAAAGCAAAAAATTTCAGAATTGCACCTTGCAATGCGGAGAAATTACTGCTTGTGCATTTACAATATTCATTGATTTTTGCCATTGAAAAACGTCCAGAAATGATTGAAGCTACTGACTGAATGAAAGGAGCTGGCATCTCACTCTCTTTGAGTCTTCTTTATCATGCTAAGAGGAGCAGGAAAAAGCAAAAAATTTCAGAATTGCACCTTGCAATGCGGAGAAATTACTGTTTGTGCATTTACAATATTCATTGATTTTTGCCATTGAAAAACGTCCAGAAATGATTAAAGCTACTGACTGAATGAAAGGAGCTGGCATCTCACTCTCTTTGAATCTTCTTTATCATGCTAAGAGGAGCAGGAAAAAGCAAAAAATTTCAGAATTGCACCTTGCAATGCGGAGAAATTACTGTTTGTGCATTTACAATATTCATTGATTTTTGCTATTGAAAAACGTCCAGAAATGATTGAAGCTACTGACTGAATGAAAGGAGCTGGCATCTCACTCTCTTTGAATCTTCTTTATCATGCTAAGAGGAGCAGGAAAAAGCAAAAAATTTCAGAATTGCACCTTGCAATGCGGAGAAATTACTGTTTGTGCATTTACAATATTCATTGATTTTTGCCGTTGAAAAACGTCCAGAAATGATTGAAGCTACTGACTGAATGAAAGGAGCTGGCATCTCATTCTCTTTGAATCTTCTTTATCATGCTAAGAGGAGCAGGAAAAAGCAAAAAATTTCAGAATTGCACCTTGCAATGCGGAGAAATTACTGTTTGTGCATTTACAATATTCATTGATTTTTGCCATTGAAAAACGTCCAGAAATGATTGAAGCTACTGACTGAATGAAAGGAGCTGGCATCTCACTCTCTTTGAATCTTCTTTATCATGCTAAGAGGAGCAGGAAAAAGCAAAAAATTTCAGAATTGCACCTTGCAATGCGGAGAAATTACTGTTTGTGCATTTACAATATTCATTGATTTTTGCCATTGAAAAACATCATGTTATTCATATTCCAGAAATGTTTGAAGCTACTGACTGAATGAAAGGAGCTGGCATCTCACTCTCTTTGAATCTTCTTTATCATGCTAAGAGGAGCAGGAAAAAGCAAAAAATTTCAGAATTGCACCTTGCAATGCGGAGAAATTACTGTTTGTGCATTTACAATATTCATTGATTTTTGCCATTGAAAAACGTCCAGAAATGATTGAAGCTACTGACTGAATTAAAGGAGCTGGCATCTCACTCTCTTTGAATCTTCTTTATCATGCTAAGAGGAGCAGGAAAAAGCAAAAAATTTCAGAATTGCACCTTGCAATGCGGAGAAATTACTGTTTGTGCATTTACAATATTCATTGATTTTTGCTATTGAAAAACGTCCAGAAATGATTGAAGCTACTGACTGAATGAAAGGAGCTGGCATCTCACTCTCTTTGAATCTTCTTTATCATGCTAAGAGGAGCAGGAAAAAGCAAAAAATTTCAGAATTGCACCTTGCAATGCGGAGAAATTACTGTTTGTGCATTTACAATATTCATTGATTTTTGCCGTTGAAAAACGTCCAGAAATGATTGAAGCTACTGACTGAATGAAAGGAGCTGGCATCTCATTCTCTTTGAATCTTCTTTATCATGCTAAGAGGAGCAGGAAAAAGCAAAAAATTTCAGAATTGCACCTTGCAATGCGGAGAAATTACTGTTTGTGCATTTACAATATTCATTGATTTTTGCCATTGAAAAACGTCCAGAAATGATTGAAGCTACTGACTGAATGAAAGGAGCTGGCATCTCACTCTCTTTGAATCTTCTTTATCATGCTAAGAGGAGCAGGAAAAAGCAAAAAATTTCAGAATTGCACCTTGCAATGCGGAGAAATTACTGTTTGTGCATTTACAATATTCATTGATTTTTGCCATTGAAAAACATCATGTTATTCATATTCCAGAAATGTTTGAAGCTACTGACTGAATGAAAGGAGCTGGCATCTCACTCTCTTTGAATCTTCTTTATCATGCTAAGAGGAGCAGGAAAAAGCAAAAAATTTCAGAATTGCACCTTGCAATGCGGAGAAATTACTGTTTGTGCATTTACAATATTCATTGATTTTTGCCATTGAAAAACGTCCAGAAATGATTGAAGCTACTGACTGAATTAAAGGAGCTGGCATCTCACTCTCTTTGAATCTTCTTTATCATGCTAAGAGGAGCAGGAAAAAGCAAAATATTTCAGAATTGCACCTTGCAATGCGGAGAAATTACTGTTTGTGCATTTACAATATTCATTGATTTTTGCCATTGAAAAACATCATGTTATTCATATACCAGAAATGATTGAAGCTACTGACTGAATGAAAGGAGCTGGCATCTCACTCTCTTTGAATCTTCTTTATCATGCTAAGAGGAGCAGGAAAAAGCAAAAAATTTCAGAATTGCACCTTGCAATGCGGAGAAATTACTGTTTGTGCATTTACAATATTCATTGATTTTTGCCATTGAAAAACGTCCAGAAATGATTGAAGCTACTGACTGAATGAAAGGAGCTGGCATCTCACTCTCTTTGAATCTTCTTTATCATGCTAAGAGGAGCAGGAAAAAGCAAAAAATTTCAGAATTGCACCTTGCAATGCGGAGAAATTACTGTTTGTGCATTTACAATATTCATTGATTTTTGCCATTGAAAAACATCATGTTATTCATATACCAGAAATGATTGAAGCTACTGACTGAATGAAAGGAGCTGGCATCTCACTCTCTTTGAATCTTCTTTATCATGCTAAGAGGAGCAGAAAAAAGCAAAAAATTTCAGAATTGCACCTTGCAATGCGGAGAAATTACTGTTTGTGCATTTACAATATTCATTGATTTTTGCCATTGAAAAACGTCCAGAAATGATTGAAGCTACTGACTGAATGAAAGGAGCTGGCATCTCACTCTCTTTGAATCTTCTTTATCATGCTAAGAGGAGCAGGAAAAAGCAAAAAATTTCAGAATTGCACCTTGCAGTGCGGAGAAATTACTGTTTGTGCATTTACAATATTCATTGATTTTTGCCATTGAAAAACATCCAGAAATGATTGAAGCTACTGACTGAATGAAAGGAGCTGGCATCTCACTCTCTTTGAATCTTCTTTATCATGCTAAGAGGAGCAGGAAAAGGCAAAAAATTTCAGAATTGCACCTTGCAATGCGGAGAAATTACTGTTTGTGCATTTACAATATTCATTCATTTTTGCCATTGAAAAACATCATGTTATTCATATACCAGAAATGATTGAAGCTACTGACTGAATGAAAGGAGCTGGCATCTCACTCTCTTTGAATCTTCTTTATCATGCTAAGAGGAGCAGGAAAAAGCAAAAAATTTCAGAATTGCACCTTGCAATGCGGAGAAATTACTGTTTGTGCATTTACAATATTCATTTATTTTTGCCATTGAAAAACATCATGTTATTCATATACCAGAAATGATTGAAGCTACTGACTGAATGAAAGGAGCTGGCATCTCACTCTCTTTGAATCTTCTTTATCATGCTAAGAGGAGCAGGAAAAAGCAAAAAATTTCAGAATTGCACCTTGCAATTCGGAGAAATTACTGTTTGTGCATTTACAATATTCATTGATTTTTGCCATTGAAAAACGTCCAGAAATGATTGAAGCTACTGACTGAATGAAAGGAGCTGGCATCTCACTCTCTTTGAATCTTCTTTATCATGCTAAGAGGAGCAGGAAAAAGCAAAAAATTTCAGAATTGCACCTTGCAATGCGGAGAAATTACTGTTTGTGCATTTACAATATTCATTGATTTTTGCCATTGAAAAACATC
>NW_027367971.1:0-53293 GCF_046119375.1 Phyllobates terribilis | reverse complement strand
ATGATAAAGAAGATTCAAAGAGAGTGAGATGCCAGCTCCTTTCATTCAGTCAGTAGCTTCAAACATTTCTGGTACATGAATAACATGATGTTTTTCAATGGCAAAAATCAATGAATATTTTAAATGCACAAACAGTAATTTCTCCGCATTGCAAGGTGCAATTCTGAAATTTTTTGCTTTTTCCTGCTCCTCTTAGCATGATAAAGAAGATTCAAAGAGAGTGAGATGCCAGCTCCTTTCGTTCAGTCAGTAGCTTCAATCATTTCTGATGACGTTTTTCAATGGCAAAAATCATTGAATATTATAAATGCACAAACAGTAATTTCTCCGCATTGCAAGGTGCAATTCTGAAATTTTTTACTTTTTCCTGCTCCTCTTAGCATGATAAAGAAGATTCAAAGAGAGTGAGATGCCAGCTCCTTTCATTCAGTCAGTAGCTTCAATCATTTCTGGTATATGAATAACATGATGTTTTTCAATGGCAAAAATCAATGAATATTGTAAATGCACAAACAGTAATTTCTCCGCATTGCAAGGTGCAATTCTGAAATTTTTTGCTTTTTCCTGCTCCTCTTAGCATGATAAAGAAGATTCAAAGAGAGTGAGATGCCAGCTCCTTTCATTCAGTCAGTAGCTTCAATCATTTCTGGACATTTTTCAATGGCAAAAATCAATGAATATTGTAAATGCACAAACAGTAATTTCTCCGCATTGCAAGGTGCAATTCTGAAATTTTTTGCTTTTTCCTGCTCCTCTTAGCATGATAAAGAAGATTCAAAGAGAGTGAGATGCCAGCTCCTTTCATTCAGTCAGTAGCTTCAATCATTTCTGGACGTTTTTCAATGGCAAAAATCAATGAATATTGTAAATGCACAAACAGTAATTTCTCCGCATTGCAAGGTGCAATTCTGAAATTTTTTGATTTTCCTGCTCCTCTTAGCATGATAAAGAAGATTCAAAGAGAGTGAGATGCCAGCTCCTTTCATTCAGTCAGTAGCTTCAATCATTTCTGGACGTTTTTCAATGGCAAAAATCAATGAATATTGTAAATGCACAAACAGTAATTTCTCCGCATTGCAATGTGCAATTCTGAAATTTTTTGCTTTTTCCTGCTCCTCTTAGCATGATAAAGAAGATTCAAAGAGAGTGAGATGCCAGCTCCTTTCATTCAGTCAGTAGCTTCAAACATTTCTGGTACATGAATAACATGATGTTTTTCAATGGCAAAAATCAATGAATATTTTAAATGCACAAACAGTAATTTCTCCGCATTGCAAGGTGCAATTCTGAAATTTTTTGCTTTTTCCTGCTCCTCTTAGCATGATAAAGAAGATTCAAAGAGAGTGAGATGCCAGCTCCTTTCGTTCAGTCAGTAGCTTCAATCATTTCTGGACGTTTTTCAATGGCAAAAATCATTGAATATTATAAATGCACAAACAGTAATTTCTCCGCATTGCAAGGTGCAATTCTGAAATTTTTTACTTTTTCCTGCTCCTCGTAGCATGATAAAGAAGATTCAAAGAGAGTGAGATGCCAGCTCCTTTCATTCAGTCAGTAGCTTCAATCATTTCTGGTATATGAATAACATGATGTTTTTCAATGGCAAAAATCAATGAATATTGTAAATGCACAAACAGTAATTTCTCCGCATTGCAAGGTGCAATTCTGAAATTTTTTGCTTTTTCCTGCTCCTCTTAGCATGATAAAGAAGATTCAAAGAGAGTGAGATGCCAGCTCCTTTCATTCAGTCAGTAGCTTCAATCATTTCTGGACG
The DNA here is from genome assembly GCF_046119375.1 of Phyllobates terribilis. Classification (NCBI taxonomy): domain Eukaryota; kingdom Metazoa; phylum Chordata; class Amphibia; order Anura; family Dendrobatidae; genus Phyllobates; species Phyllobates terribilis. The sequence continues at coordinate 51,519 of NW_027367971.1, read as the reverse complement.
TTTTTCAATGGCAAAAATCAATGAATATTGTAAATGCACAAACAGTAATTTCTCCGCATTACAAGGTGCAATTCTGAAATTTTTTGCTTTTTCCTGCTCCTCTTAGCATGATAAACAAGATTCAAAGAGAGTGAGATGCCAGCTCCTTTCATTCAGTCAGTAGCTTCAATCATTTCTGGACGTTTTTCAATGGCAAAAATCATTGAATATTGTAAATGCACAAACAGTAATTTCTCCGCATTGCAAGGTGCAATTCTGAAATTTTTTACTTTTTCCTGCTCCTCTTAGCATGATAAAGAAGATTCAAAGAGAGTGAGATGCCAGCTCCTTTCATTCAGTCAGTAGCTTCAATCATTTCTGGTATATGAATAACATGATGTTTTTCAATCGCAAAAATCAATGAATATTGTAAATGCACAAACAGTAATTTCTCCGCATTGCAAGGTGCAATTCTGAAATTTTTTGCTTTTTCCTGCTCCTCTTAGCATGATAAAGAAGATTCAAAGAGAGTGAGATGCCAGCTCCTTTCATTCAGTCAGTAGCTTCAATCATTTCTGGACGTTTTTCAATGGCAAAAATCAATGAATATTGTAAATGCACAAACAGTAATTTCTCCGCATTGCAAGGTGCAATTCTGAAATTTTTTGCTTTTTCCTGCTCCTCTAAGCATGATAAAGAAGATTCAAAGAGAGTGAGATGCCAGATCCTTTCCTTCAGTCAGTAACTTCAATCATTTCTGGTATATGAATAACATGATGTTTTTCAATGGCAAAAATAAATGAATTTTGTAAATGCACAAACAGTAATTTCTCCGCATTGCAAGGCGCAATTCTGAAATTTTTTGCTTTTTCCTGCTCCTCTTAGCATGATAAAGAAGATTCAAAGAGAGTGAGATGCCAGCTCCTTTCATTCAGTCAGTAGCTTCAATCATTTCTGGACATTTTTCAATGGCAAAAATCAATGAATATTGTAAATGCACAAACAGTAATTTCTCCGCATTGCAAGGTGCAATTCTGAAATTTTTTGCTTTTTCCTGCTCCTCTTAGCATGATAAAGAAGATTCAAAGAGAGTGAGATGCCAGCTCCTTTCATTCAGTCAGTAGCTTCAATCATTTATGGACGTTTTTCAATGGCAAAAATCAATGAATATTGTAAATGCACAAACAGTAATTTCTCCGCATTGCAAGGTGCAATTCTGAAATTTTTTGCTTTTTCCTGCTCCTCTTAGCATGATAAAGAAGATTCAAAGAGAGTGAGATGCCAGCTCCTTTCATTCAGTCAGTAGCTTCAATCATTTATGGACGTTTTTCAATGGCAAAAATCAATGAATATTGTAAATGCACAAACAGTAATTTCTCCGCATTGCAAGGTGCAATTCTGAAATTTTTTGCTTTTTCCTGCTCCTCTTAGCATGATAAAGAAGATTCAAAGAGAGTGAGATGCCAGCTCCTTTCATTCAGTCAGTAGCTTCAATCATTTCTGGACGTTTTTCAATGGCAAAAATCAATGAATATTGTAAATGCACAAACAGTAATTTCTCCGCATTGCAAGGTGCAATTCTGAAATTTTTTGCTTTTTCCTGCTCCTCTTAGCATGATAAAGAAGATTCAAAGAGAGTGAGATGCCAGATCCTTTCCTTCAGTCAGTAGCTTCAATCATTTCTGGTATATGAATAACATGATGTTTTTCAATGGCAAAAATCAATGAATTTTGTAAATGCACAAACAGTAATTTCTCCGCATTGCAAGGCGCAATTCTGAAATTTTTTGCTTTTTCCTGCTCCTCTTAGCATGATAAAGAAGATTCAAAGAGAGTGAGATGCCAGCTCCTTTCATTCAGTCAGTAGCTTCAATCATTTCTGGACATTTTTCAATGGCAAAAATCAATGAATATTGTAAATGCACAAACAGTAATTTCTCCGCATTGCAAGGTGCAATTCTGAAATTTTTTGCTTTTTCCTGCTCCTCTTAGCATGATAAAGAAGATTCAAAGAGAGTGAGATGCCAGCTCCTTTCATTCAGTCAGTAGCTTCAATCATTTCTGGACGTTTTTCAATGGCAAAAATCAATGAATATTGTAAATGCACAAACAGTAATTTCTCCGCATTGCAAGGTGCAATTCTGAAATTTTTTGCTTTTTCCTGCTCCTCTTAGCATGATAAAGAAGATTCAAAGAGAGTGAGATGCCAGCTCCTTTCATTCAGTCAGTAGCTTCAATCATTTCTGGACGTTTTTCAATGGCAAAAATCAATGAATATTGTAAATGCACAAACAGTAATTTCTCCGCATTGCAATGTGCAATTCTGAAATTTTTTGCTTTTTCCTGCTCCTCTTAGCATGATAAAGAAGATTTAAAGAGAGTGAGATGCCAGCTCCTTTCATTCAGTCAGTAGCTTCAAACATTTCTGGTACATGAATAACATGATGTTTTTCAATGGCAAAAATCAATGAATATTGTAAATGCACAAACAGTAATTTCTCCGCATTGCAAGGTGCAATTCTGAAATTTTTTGCTTTTTCCTGCTCCTCTTAGCATGATAAAGAAGATTCAAAGAGAGTGAGATGCCAGCTCCTTTCGTTCAGTCAGTAGCTTCAATCATTTCTGGACGTTTTTCAATGGCAAAAATCATTGAATATTATAAATGCACAAACAGTAATTTCTCCGCATTGCAAGGTGCAATTCTGAAATTTTTTGCTTTTTCCTGCTCCTCTTAGCATGATAAAGAAGATTCAAAGAGAGTGAGATGCCAGCTCCTTTCATTCAGTCAGTAGCTTCAATCATTTCTGGATGTTTTTCAATGGCAAAAATCAATGAATATTGTAAATGCACAAACAGTAATTTCTCCGCATTGCAAGGTGCAATTCTGAAATTTTTTGCTTTTTCCTGCTCCTCTTAGCATGATAAACAAGATTCAAAGAGAGTGAGATGCCAGCTCCTTTCATTCAGTCAGTAGCTTCAATCATTTCTGGACGTTTTTCAATGGCAAAAATCATTGAATATTGTAAATGCACAAACAGTAATTTCTCCGCATTGCAAGGTGCAATTCTGAAATTTTTTACTTTTTCCTGCTCCTCTTAGCACGATAAAGAAGATTCAAAGAGAGTGAGATGCCAGCTCCTTTCATTCAGTCAGTAGCTTCAATCATTTCTGGTATATGAATAACATGATGTTTTTCAATCGCAAAAATCAATGAATATTGTAAATGCACAAACAGTAATTTCTCCGCATTGCAAGGTGCAATTCTGAAATTTTTTGCTTTTTCCTGCTCCTCTTAGCATGATAAAGAAGATTCAAAGAGAGTGAGATGCCAGCTCCTTTCATTCAGTCAGTAGCTTCAATCATTTCTGGACGTTTTTCAATGGCAAAAATCAATGAATATTGTAAATGCACAAACAGTAATTTCTCCGCATTGCAAGGTGCAATTCTGAAATTTTTTGCTTTTTCCTGCTCCTCTAAGCATGATAAAGAAGATTCAAAGAGAGTGAGATGCCAGATCCTTTCCTTCAGTCAGTAGCTTCAATCATTTCTGGTATATGAATAACATGATGTTTTTCAATGGCAAAAATCAATGAATTTTGTAAATGCACAAACAGTAATTTCTCCGCATTGCAAGGCGCAATTCTGAAATTTTTTGCTTTTTCCTGCTCCTCTTAGCATGATAAAGAAGATTCAAAGAGAGTGAGATGCCAGCTCCTTTCATTCAGTCAGTAGCTTCAATCATTTCTGGACATTTTTCAATGGCAAAAATCAATGAATATTGTAAATGCACAAACAGTAATTTCTCCGCATTGCAAGGTGCAATTCTGAAATTTTTTGCTTTTTCCTGCTCCTCTTAGCATGATAAAGAAGATTCAAAGAGAGTGAGATGCCAGCTCCTTTCATTCAGTCAGTAGCTTCAATCATTTCTGGACGTTTTTCAATGGCAAAAATCAATGAATATTGTAAATGCACAAACAGTAATTTCTCCGCATTGCAAGGTGCAATTCTGAAATTTTTTGCTTTTTCCTGCTCCTCTTAGCATGATAAAGAAGATTCAAAGAGAGTGAGATGCCAGCTCCTTTCATTCAGTCAGTACCTTCAATTATTTCTGGACCTTTTTCAATGGCAAAAATCAATGAATATTGTAAATGCACAAACAGTAATTTCTCCGCATTGCAAGGTGCAATTCTGAAATTTTTTGCTTTTTCCTGCTCCTCTTAGCATGATAAAGAAGATTCAAAGAGAGTGAGATGCCAGCTCCTTTCATTCAGTCAGTAGCTTCAATCATTTATGGACGTTTTTCAATGGCAAAAATCAATGAATATTGTAAATGCACAAACAGTAATTTCTCCGCATTGCAAGGTGCAATTCTGAAATTTTTTGCTTTTTCCTGCTCCTCTTAGCATGATAAAGAAGATTCAAAGAGAGTGAGATGCCAGCTCCTTTCATTCAGTCAGTAGCTTCAATCATTTCTGGACGTTTTTCAATGGCAAAAATCAATGAATATTGTAAATGCACAAACAGTAATTTCTCCGCATTGCAAGGTGCAATTCTGAAATTTTTTGCTTTTTCCTGCTCCTCTTAGCATGATAAAGAAGATTCAAAGAGAGTGAGATGCCAGATCCTTTCCTTCAGTCAGTAGCTTCAATCATTTCTGGTATATGAATAACATGATGTTTTTCAATGGCAAAAATCAATGAATTTTGTAAATGCACAAACAGTAATTTCTCCGCATTGCAAGGCGCAATTCTGAAATTTTTTGCTTTTTCCTGCTCCTCTTAGCATGATAAAGAAGATTCAAAGAGAGTGAGATGCCAGCTCCTTTCATTCAGTCAGTAGCTTCAATCATTTCTGGACATTTTTCAATGGCAAAAATCAATGAATATTGTAAATGCACAAACAGTAATTTCTCCGCATTGCAAGGTGCAATTCTGAAATTTTTTGCTTTTTCCTGCTCCTCTTAGCATGATAAAGAAGATTCAAAGAGAGTGAGATGCCAGCTCCTTTCATTCAGTCAGTAGCTTCAATCATTTCTGGACGTTTTTCAATGGCAAAAATCAATGAATATTGTAAATGCACAAACAGTAATTTCTCCGCATTGCAAGGTGCAATTCTGAAATTTTTTGCTTTTTCCTGCTCCTCTTAGCATGATAAAGAAGATTCAAAGAGAGTGAGATGCCAGCTCCTTTCATTCAGTCAGTAGCTTCAATCATTTCTGGACGTTTTTCAATGGCAAAAATCTATGAATATTGTAAATGCACAAACAGTAATTTCTCCGCATTGCAATGTGCAATTCTGAAATTTTTTGCTTTTTCCTGCTCCTCTTAGCATGATAAAGAAGATTCAAAGAGAGTGAGATGCCAGCTCCTTTCATTCAGTCAGTAGCTTCAAACATTTCTGGTACATGAATAACATGATGTTTTTCAATGGCAAAAATCAATGAATATTGTAAATGCACAAACAGTAATTTCTCCGCATTGCAAGGTGCAATTCTGAAATTTTTTGCTTTTTCCTGCTCCTCTTAGCATGATAAAGAAGATTCAAAGAGAGTGAGATGCCAAGCTCCTTTCGTTCAGTCAGTAGCTTCAATCATTTCTGGACGTTTTTCAATGGCAAAAATCATTGAATATTATAAATGCACAAACAGTAATTTCTCCGCATTGCAAGGTGCAATTCTGAAATTTTTTACTTTTTCCTGCTCCTCTTAGCATGATAAAGAAGATTCAAAGAGATTGAGATGCCAGCTCCTTTCATTCAGTCAGTAGCTTCAATCATTTCTGGTATATGAATAACATGATGTTTTTCAATGGCAAAAATCAATGAATATTGTAAATGCACAAACAGTAATTTCTCCGCATTGCAAGGTGCAATTCTGAAATTTTTTGCTTTTTCCTGCTCCTCTTAGCATGATAAAGAAGATTCAAAGAGAGTGAGATGCCAGCTCCTTTCATTCAGTCAGTAGCTTCAATCATTTCTGGACGTTTTTCAATGGCAAAAATCAATGAATATTGTAAATGCACAAACAGTAATTTCTCCGCATTGCAAGGTGCAATTCTGAAATTTTTTGCTTTTTCCTGCTCCTCTTAGCATGATAAAGAAGATTCAAAGAGAGTGAGATGCCAGCTCCTTTCATTCAGTCAGTAGCTTCAATCATTTCTGGACGTTTTTCAATGGCAAAAATCAATGAATATTGTAAATGCACAAACAGTAATTTCTCCGCATTGCAAGGTGCAATTCTGAAATTTTTTGCTTTTTCCTGCTCCTCTAAGCATGATAAAGAAGATTCAAAGAGAGTGAGATGCCAGATCCTTTCCTTCAGTCAGTAGCTTCAATCATTTCTGGTATATGAATAACATGATGTTTTTCAATGGCAAAAATCAATGAATTTTGTAAATGCACAAACAATAATTTCTCCGCATTGCAAGGCGCAATTCTGAAATTTTTTGCTTTTTCCTGCTCCTCTTAGCATGATAAAGAAGATTCAAAGAGAGTGAGATGCCAGCTCCTTTCATTCAGTCAGTAGCTTCAATCATTTCTGGACATTTTTCAATGGCAAAAATCAATGAATATTGTAAATGCACAAACAGTAATTTCTCCGCATTGCAAGGTGCAATTCTGAAATTTTTTGCTTTTTCCTGCTCCTCTTAGCATGATAAAGAAGATTCAAAGAGAGTGAGATGCCAGCTCCTTTCATTCAGTCAGTAGCTTCAATCATTTCTGGACGTTTTTCAATGGCAAAAATCAATGAATATTGTAAATGCACAAACAGTAATTTCTCCGCATTGCAAGGTGCAATTCTGAAATTTTTTGCTTTTTCCTGCTCCTCTTAGCATGATAAAGAAGATTAAAAGAGAGTGAGATGCCAGCTCCTTTCATTCAGTCAGTACCTTCAATTATTTCTGGACCTTTTTCAATGGCAAAAATCAATGAATATTGTAAATGCACAAACAGTAATTTCTCCGCATTGCAAGGTGCAATTCTGAAATTTTTTGCTTTTTCCTGCTCCTCTTAGCATGATAAAGAAGATTCAAAGAGAGTGAGATGCCAGCTCCTTTCATTCAGTCAGTAGCTTCAATCATTTCTGGTATATGAATAACATGATGTTTTTCAATAGCAAAAATCAATGAATATTGTAAATGCACAAACAGTAATTTCTCCGCATTGCAAGGTGCAATTCTGAAATTTTTTGCTTTTTCCTGCTCCTCTTAGCATGATAAAGAAGATTCAAAGAGAGTGAGATGCCAGCTCCTTTCATTCAGTCAGTAGCTTCAATCATTTCTGGACGTTTTTCAATGGCAAAAATCAATGAATATTGTAAATGCACAAACAGTAATTTCTCCGCATTGCAAGGTGCAATTCTGAATTTTTTTACTTTTTCCTGCTCCTCTTAGCATGATAAAGAAGATTCAAAGAGAGTGAGATTCCAGCTCCTTTCATTCAGTCAGTAGCTTCAATCATTTCTGGTATATGAATAACATGATGTTTTTCAATCGCAAAAATCAATGAATATTGTAAATGCACAAACAGTAATTTCTCCGCATTGCAAGGTGCAATTCTGAAATTTTTTGCTTTTTCCTGCTCCTCTTAGCATGATAAAGAAGATTCAAAGAGAGTGAGATGCCAGCTCCTTTCATTCAGTCAGTAGCTTCAATCATTTCTGGACATTTTTCAATGGCAAAAATCAATGAATATTGTAAATGCACAAACAGTAATTTCTCCGCATTGCAAGGTGCAATTCTGAAATTTTTTGCTTTTTCCTGCTCCTCTAAGCATGATAAAGAAGATTCAAAGAGAGTGAGATGCCATATCCTTTCCTTCAGTCAGTAGCTTCAATCATTTCTGGTATATGAATAACATGATGTTTTTCAATGGCAAAAATCAATGAATTTTGTAAATGCACAAACAGTAATTTCTCCGCATTGCAAGGCGCAATTCTGAAATTTTTTGCTTTTTCCTGCTCCTCTTAGCATGATAAAGAAGATTCAAAGATAGTGAGATGCCAGCTCCTTTCATTCAGTCAGTAGCTTCAATCATTTCTGGACATTTTTCAATGGCAAAAATCAATGAATATTGTAAATGCACAAACAGTAATTTCTCCGCATTGCAAGGTGCAATTCTGAAATTTTTTGCTTTTTCCTGCTCCTCTTAGCATGATAAAGAAGATTCAAAGAGAGTGAGATGCCAGCTCCTTTCATTCAGTCAGTAGCTTCAATCATTTCTGGACGTTTTTCAATGGCAAAAATCAATGAATATTGTAAATGCACAAACAGTAATTTCTCCGCATTGCAAGGTGCAATTCTGAAATTTTTTGCTTTTTCCTGCTCCTCTTAGCAGGATAAAGAAGATTCAAAGAGAGTGAGATGCCAGCTCCTTTCATTCAGTCAGTACCTTCAATCATTTCTGGACGTTTTTCAATGGCAAAAATCAATGAATATTGTAAATGCACAAACAGTAATTTCTCCGCATTGCAAGGTGCAATTCTGAAATTTTTTGCTTTTTCCTGCTCCTCTTAGCATGATAAAGAAGATTCAAAGAGAGTGAGATGCCAGCTCCTTTCATTCAGTCAGTAGCTTCAATCATTTCTGGACGTTTTTCAATGGCAAAAATCAATGAATATTGTAAATGCACAAACTGTAATTTCTCCGCATTGCAAGGTGCAATTCTGAAATTTTTTGCTTTTTCCTGCTCCTCTTAGCATGATAAAGAATATTCAAAGAGAGTGAGATGCCAGCTCCTTTCATTCAGTCAGTAGCTTCAATCATTTCTGGTATATGAATAACATGATGTTTTTCAATAGCAAAAATCAATGAATATTGTAAATGCACAAACAGTAATTTCTCCGCATTGCAAGGTGCAATTCTGAAATTTTTTGCTTTTTCCTGCTCCTCTTAGCATGATAAAGAAGATTCAAAGAGAGTGAGATGCCAGCTCCTTTCATTCAGTCAGTAGCTTCAATCATTTCTGGACGTTTTTCAATGGCAAAAATCAATGAATATTGTAAATGCACAAACAGTAATTTCTCCGCATTGCAAGGTGCAATTCTGAAATTTTTTGCTTTTTCCTGCTCCTCTTAGCATGATAAACAAGATTCAAAGAGAGTGAGATGCCAGCTCCTTTCATTCAGTCAGTAGCTTCAATCATTTCTGGACGTTTTTCAAAGGCAAAAATCATTGAATATTGTAAATGCACAAACAGTAATTTCTCCGCATTGCAAGGTGCAATTCTGAAATTTTTTACTTTTTCCTGCTCCTCTTAGCATGATAAAGAAGATTCAAAGAGAGTGAGATGCCAGCTCCTTTCATTCAGTCAGTAGCTTCAATCATTTCTGGTATATGAATAACATGATGTTTTTCAATCGCAAAAATCAATGAATATTGTAAATGCACAAACAGTAATTTCTCCGCATTGCAAGGTGCAATTCTGAAATTTTTTGCTTTTTCCTGCTCCTCTTAGCATGATAAAGAAGATTCAAAGAGAGTGAGATGCCAGCTCCTTTCATTCAGTCAGTAGCTTCAATCATTTCTGGACGTTTTTCAATGGCAAAAATCAATGAATATTGTAAATGCACAAACAGTAATTTCTCCGCATTGCAAGGTGCAATTCTGAAATTTTTTGCTTTTTCCTGCTCCTCTTAGCATGATAAAGAAGATTCAAAGAGATTGAGATGCCAGATCCTTTCCTTCAGTCAGTAGCTTCAATCATTTCTGGTATATGAATAACATGATGTTTTTCAATGGCAAAAATCAATGAATTTTGTAAATGCACAAACAGTAATTTCTCCGCATTGCAAGGCGCAATTCTGAAATTTTTTGCTTTTTCCTGCTCCTCTTAGCATGATAAAGAAGATTCAAAGAGAGTGAGATGCCAGCTCCTTTCATTCAGTCAGTAGCTTCAATCATTTCTGGACATTTTTCAATGGCAAAAATCAATGAATATTGTAAATGCACAAACAGTAATTTCTCCGCATTGCAAGGTGCAATTCTGAAATTTTTTGCTTTTTCCTGCTCCTCTTAGCATGATAAAGAAGATTCAAAGAGAGTGAGATGCCAGCTCCTTTCATTCAGTCAGTAGCTTCAATCATTTCTGGACGTTTTTCAATGGCAAAAATCAATGAATATTGTAAATGCACAAACAGTAATTTCTCCGCATTGCAAGGTGCAATTCTGAAATTTTTTGCTTTTTCCTGCTCCTCTTAGCATGATAAAGAAGATTCAAAGAGAGTGAGATGCCAGCTCCTTTCATTCAGTCAGTAGCTTCAATCATTTCTGGACGTTTTTCAATGGCAAAAATCAATGAATATTGTAAATGCACAAACAGTAATTTCTCCGCATTGCAATGTGCAATTCTGAAATTTTTTGCTTTTTCCTGCTCCTCTTAGCATGATAAAGAAGATTCAAAGAGAGTGAGATGCCAGCTCCTTTCATTCAGTCAGTAGCTTCAATCATTTCTGGACATTTTTCAATGGCAAAAATCAATGAATATTGTAAATGCACAAACAGTAATTTCTCCGCATTGCAAGGTGCAATTCTGAAATTTTTTGCTTTTTCCTGCTCCTCTTAGCATGATAAAGAAGATTCAAAGAGAGTGAGATGCCAGCTCCTTTCATTCAGTCAGTAGCTTCAATCATTTCTGGACGTTTTTCAATGACAAAAATCAATGAATATTGTAAATGCACAAACAGTTATTTCTCTGCATTGCAAGGTGCAATTCTGAAATTTTTTGCTTTTTCCTGCTCCACTTAGCATGATAAAGAAGATTCAAAGAGAGTGAGATGCCAGATCCTTTCCTTCAGTCAGTAGCTTCAATCATTTCTGTTATATGAATAACATGATGTTTTTCAATGGCAAAAATCAATGAATTTTGTAAATGCACAAACAGTAATTTCTCTGCATTGCAAGGCGCAATTCTGAAATTTTTTGCTTTTTCCTGCTCCTCTTAGCATGATAAAGAAGATTCAAAGAGAGTGAGATGCCAGCTCCTTTCATTCAGTCAGTAGCTTCAATCATTTCTGGACATTTTTCAATGGCAAAAATCAATGAATATTGTAAATGCACAAACAGTAATTTCTCCGCATTGCAAGGTGCAATTCTGAAATTTTTTGCTTTTTCCTGCTCCTCTTAGCATGATAAAGAAGATTCAAAGAGAGTGAGATGCCAGCTCCTTTCATTCAGTCAGTAGCTTCAATCATTTCTGGACGTTTTTCAATGGCAAAAATCAATGAATATTGTAAATGCACAAACAGTAATTTCTCCGCATTGCAAGGTGCAATTCTGAAATTTTTTGCTTTTTCCTGCTCCTCTTAGCATGATAAAGAAGATTCAAAGAGAGTGAGATGCCAGCTCCTTTCATTCAGTCAGTAGCTTCAATCATTTCTGGACGTTTTTCAATGGCAAAAATCAATGAATATTGTAAATGCACAAACAGTAATTTCTCCGCATTGCAAGGTGCAATTCTGAAATTTTTTGCTTTTTCCTGCTCCTCTTAGCATGATAAAGAAGATTCAAAGAGAGTGAGATGCCAGATCCTTTCCTTCAGTCAGTAGCTTCAATCATTTCTGGTATATGAATAACATGATGTTTTTCAATGGCAAAAATCAATGAATTTTGTAAATGCACAAACAGTAATTTCTCCGCATTGCAAGGCGCAATTCTGAAATTTTTTGCTTTTTCCTGCTCCTCTTAGCATGATAAAGAAGATTCAAAGAGAGTGAGATGCCAGCTCCTTTCATTCAGTCAGTAGCTTCAATCATTTCTGGACATTTTTCAATGGCAAAAATCAATGAATATTGTAAATGCACAAACAGTAATTTCTCCGCATTGCAAGGTGCAATTCTGAAATTTTTTGCTTTTTCCTGCTCCTCTTAGCATGATAAAGAAGATTCAAAGAGAGTGAGATGCCAGCTCCTTTCATTCAGTCAGTAGCTTCAATCATTTCTGGACGTTTTTCAATGGCAAAAATCAATGAATATTGTAAATGCACAAACAGTAATTTCTCCGCATTGCAAGGTGCAATTCTGAAATTTTTTGCTTTTTCCTGCTCCTCTTAGCATGATAAAGAAGATTCAAAGAGAGTGAGATGCCAGCTCCTTTCATTCAGTCAGTACCTTCAATTATTTCTGGACCTTTTTCAATGGCAAAAATCAATGAATATTGTAAATGCACAAACAGTAATTTCTCCGCATTGCAAGGTGCAATTCTGAAATTTTTTGCTTTTTCCTGCTCCTCTTAGCATGATAAAGAAGATTCAAAGAGAGTGAGATGCCAGCTCCTTTCATTCAGTCAGTAGCTTCAATCATTTCTGGACGTTTTTCAATGGCAAAAATCAATGAATATTGTAAATGCACAAACTGTAATTTCTCCGCATTGCAAGGTGCAATTCTGAAATTTTTTGCTTTTTCCTGCTCCTCTTAGCATGATAAAGAAGATTCAAAGAGAGTGAGATGCCAGCTCCTTTCATTCAGTCAGTAGCTTCAATCATTTCTGGTATATGAATAACATGATGTTTTTCAATAGCAAAAATTAATGAATATTGTAAATGCACAAACAGTAATTTCTCCGCATTGCAAGGTGCAATTCTGAAATTTTTTGCTTTTTCCTGCTCCTCTTAGCATGATAAAGAAGATTCAAAGAGAGTGAGATGCCAGCTCCTTTCATTCAGTCAGTAGCTTCAATCATTTCTGGACGTTTTTCAATGGCAAAAATCAATGAATATTGTAAATGCACAAACAGTAATTTCTCCGCATTGCAAGGTGCAATTCTGAAATTTTTTACTTTTTCCTGCTCCTCTTAGCATGATAAAGAAGATTCAAAGAGAGTGAGATGCCAGCTCCTTTCATTCAGTCAGTAGCTTCAATCATTTCTGGTATATGAATAACATGATGTTTTTCAATCGCAAAAATCAATGAATATTGTAAATGCACAAACAGTAATTTCTCCGCATTGCAAGGTGCAATTCTGAAATTTTTTGCTTTTTCCTGCTCCTCTTAGCATGATAAAGAAGATTCAAAGAGAGTGAGATGCCAGCTCCTTTCATTCAGTCAGTAGCTTCAATCATTTCTGGACGTTTTTCAATGGCAAAAATCAATGAATATTGTAAATGCACAAACAGTAATTTCTCCGCATTGCAAGGTGCAATTCTGAAATTTTTTGCTTTTTCCTGCTCCTCTAAGCATGATAAAGAAGATTCAAAGAGAGTGAGATGCCATATCCTTTCCTTCAGTCAGTAGCTTCAATCATTTCTGGTATATGAATAACATGATGTTTTTCAATGGCAAAAATCAATGAATTTTGTAAATGCACAAACAGTAATTTCTCCGCATTGCAAGGCGCAATTCTGAAATTTTTTGCTTTTTCCTGCTCCTCTTAGCATGATAAAGAAGATTCAAAGAGAGTGAGATGCCAGCTCCTTTCATTCAGTCAGTAGCTTCAATCATTTCTGGACATTTTTCAATGGCAAAAATCAATGAATATTGTAAATGCACAAACAGTAATTTCTCCACATTGCAAGGTGCAATTCTGAAATTTTTTGCTTTTTCCTGCTCCTCTTAGCATGATAAAGAAGATTCAAAGAGAGTGAGATGCCAGCTCCTTTCATTCAGTCAGTAGCTTCAATCATTTCTGGACGTTTTTCAATGGCAAAAATCAATGAATATTGTAAATGCACAAACAGTAATTTCTCCGCATTGCAAGGTGCAATTCTGAAATTTTTTGCTTTTTCCTGCTCCTCTTAGCATGATAAAGAAGATTCAAAGAGAGTGAGATGCCAGCTCCTTTCATTCAGTCAGTAGCTTCAATCATTTCTGGACGTTTTTCAATGGCAAAAATCATTGAATATTGTAAATGCACAAACAGTAATTTCTCCGCATTGCAAGGTGCAATTCTGAAATTTTTTACTTTTTCCTGCTCCTCTTAGCATGATAAAGAAGATTCAAAGAGAGTGAGATGCCAGCTCCTTTCATTCAGTCAGTAGCTTCAATCATTTCTGGTATATGAATAACATGATGTTTTTCAATCGCAAAAATCAATGAATATTGTAAATGCACAAACAGTAATTTCTCCGCATTGCAAGGTGCAATTCTGAAATTTTTTGCTTTCTCCTGCTCCTCTTAGCATGATAAAGAAGATTCAAAGAGAGTGAGATGCCAGCTCCTTTCATTCAGTCAGTAGCTTCAATCATTTCTGGACGTTTTTCAATGGCAAAAATCAATGAATATTGTAAATGCACAAACAGTAATTTCTCCGCATTGCAAGGTGCAATTCTGAAATTTTTTGCTTTTTCCTGCTCCTTTTAGCATGATAAAGAAGATTCAAAGAGAGTGAGATGCCAGATCCTTTCCTTCAGTCAGTAGCTTCAATCATTTCTGGTATATGAATAACATGATGTTTTTCAATGGCAAAAATCAATGAATTTTGTAAATGCACAAACCGTAATTTCTCCGCATTGCAAGGCGCAATTCTGAAATTTTTTGCTTTTTCCTGCTCCTCTTAGCATGATAAAGAAGATTCAAAGAGAGTGAGATGCCAGCTCCTTTCATTCAGTCAGTAGCTTCAATCATTTCTGGACATTTTTCAATGGCAAAAATCAATGAATATTGTAAATGCACAAACAGTAATTTCTCCGCATTGCAAGGTGCAATTCTGAAATTTTTTGCTTTTTCCTGCTCCTCTTAGCATGATAAAGAAGATTCAAAGAGAGTGAGATGCCAGCTCCTTTCATTCAGTCAGTAGCTTCAATCATTTCTGGACGTTTTTCAATGGCAAAAATCAATGAATATTGTAAATGCACAAACAGTAATTTCTCCGCATTGCAAGGTGCAATTCTGAAATTTTTTGCTTTTTCCTGCTCCTCTTAGCATGATAAAGAAGATTCAAAGAGAGTGAGATGCCAGCTCCTTTCATTCAGTCAGTACCTTCAATTATTTCTGGACCTTTTTCAATGGCAAAAATCAATGAATATTGTAAATGCACAAACAGTAATTTCTCCGCATTGCAAGGTGCAATTCTGAAATTTTTTGCTTTTTCCTGCTCCTCTTAGCATGATAAAGAAGATTCAAAGAGAGTGAGATGCCAGCTCCTTTCATTCAGTCAGTAGCTTCAATCATTTCTGGACGTTTTTCAATGGCAAAAATCAATGAATATTGTAAATGCACAAACTGTAATTTCTCCGCATTGCAAGGTGCAATTCTGAAATTTTTTCCTTTTTCCTGCTCCTCTTAGCATGATAAAGAAGATTCAAAGAGAGTGAGATGCCAGCTCCTTTCATTCAGTCAGTAGCTTCAATCATTTCTGGTATATGAATAACATGATGTTTTTCAATAGCAAAAATCAATGAATATTGTAAATGCACAAACAGTAATTTCTCCGCATTGCAAGGTGCAATTCTGAAATTTTTTGCTTTTTCCTGCTCCTCTTAGCATGATAAAGAAGATTCAAAGAGAGTGAGATGCCAGCTCCTTTCATTCAGTCAGTAGCTTCAATAATTTCTGGACGTTTTTCAATGGCAAAAATCAATGAATATTGTAAATGCACAAACAGTAATTTCTCCGCATTGCAAGGTGCAATTCTGAAATTTTTTACTTTTTCCTGCTCCTCTTAGCATGATAAAGAAGATTCAAAGAGAGTGAGATGCCAGCTCCTTTCATTCAGTCAGTAGCTTCAATCATTTCTGGTATATGAATAACATGATGTTTTTCAATCGCAAAAATCAATGAATATTGTAAATGCACAAACAGTAATTTCTCCGCATTGCAAGGTGCAATTCTGAAATTTTTTGCTTTTTCCTGCTCCTCTTAGCATGATAAAGAAGATTCAAAGAGAGTGAGATGCCAGCTCCTTTCATTCAGTCAGTAGCTTCAATCATTTCTGGACGTTTTTCAATGGCAAAAATCAATGAATATTGTAAATGCACAAACAGTAATTTCTCCGCATTGCAAGGTGCAATTCTGAAATTTTTTGCTTTTTCCTGCTCCTCTAAGCATGATAAAGAAGATTCAAAGAGAGTGAGATGCCATATCCTTTCCTTCAGTCAGTAGCTTCAATCATTTCTGGTATATGAATAACATGATGTTTTTCAATGGCAAAAATCAATGAATTTTGTAAATGCACAAACAGTAATTTCTCCGCATTGCAAGGCGCAATTCTGAAATTTTTTGCTTTTTCCTGCTCCTCTTAGCATGATAAAGAAGATTCAAAGAGAGTGAGATGCCAGCTCCTTTCATTCAGTCAGTAGCTTCAATCATTTCTGGACATTTTTCAATGGCAAAAATCAATGAATATTGTAAATGCACAAACAGTAATTTCTCCACATTGCAAGGTGCAATTCTGAAATTTTTTGCTTTTTCCTGCTCCTCTTAGCATGATAAAGAAGATTCAAAGAGAGTGAGATGCCAGCTCCTTTCATTCAGTCAGTAGCTTCAATCATTTCTGGACGTTTTTCAATGGCAAAAATCAATGAATATTGTAAATGCACAAACAGTAATTTCTCCGCATTGCAAGGTGCAATTCTGAAATTTTTTGCTTTTTCCTGCTCCTCTTAGCATGATAAAGAAGATTCAAAGAGCGTGAGATGCCAGCTCCTTTCATTCAGTCAGTACCTTCAATCATTTCTGGACGTTTTTCAATGGCAAAAATCAATGAATATTGTAAATGCACAAACAGTAATTTCTCCGCATTGCAAGGTGCAATTCTGAAATTTTTTGCTTTTTCCTGCTCCTCTTAGCATGATAAAGAAGATTCAAAGAGAGTGAGATGCCAGCTCCTTTCATTCAGTCAGTAGCTTCAATCATTTCTGGACGTTTTTCAATGGCAAAAATCAATGAATATTGTAAATGCACAAACTGTAATTTCTCCGCATTGCAAGGTGCAATTCTGAAATTTTTTGCTTTTTCCTGCTCCTCTTAGCATGATAAAGAAGATTCAAAGAGAGTGAGATGCCAGCTCCTTTCATTCAGTCAGTAGCTTCAATCATTTCTGGTATATGAATAACATGATGTTTTTCAATAGCAAAAATCAATGAATATTGTAAATGCACAAACAGTAATTTCTCCGCATTGCAAGGTGCAATTCTGAAATTTTTTGCTTTTTCCTGCTCCTCTTAGCATGATAAAGAAGATTCAAAGAGAGTGAGATGCCAGCTCCTTTCATTCAGTCAGTAGCTTCAATCATTTCTGGACGTTTTTCAATGGCAAAAATCAATGAATATTGTAAATGCACAAACAGTAATTTCTCCGCATTGCAAGGTGCAATTCTGAAATTTTTTGCTTTCTCCTGCTCCTCTTAGCATGATAAACAAGATTCAAAGAGAGTGAGATGCCAGCTCCTTTCATTCAGTCAGTAGCTTCAATCATTTCTGGACGTTTTTCAATGGCAAAAATCATTGAATATTGTAAATGCACAAACAGTAATTTCTCCGCATTGCAAGGTGCAATTCTGAAATTTTTTGCTTTTTCCTGCTCCTCTTAGCATGATAAAGAAGATTCAAAGAGAGTGAGATGCCAGCTCCTTTCATTCAGTCAGTAGCTTCAATCATTTCTGGTATATGAATAACATGATGTTTTTCAATCGCAAAAATCAATGAATATTGTAAATGCACAAACAGTAATTTCTCCGCATTGCAAGGTGCAATTCTGAAATTTTTTGCTTTCTCCTGCTCCTCTTAGCATGATAAAGAAGATTCAAAGAGAGTGAGATGCCAGCTCCTTTCATTCAGTCAGTAGCTTCAATCATTTCTGGACGTTTTTCAATGGCAAAAATCAATGAATATTGTAAATGCACAAACAGTAATTTCTCCGCATTGCAAGGTGCAATTCTGAAATTTTTTGCTTTTTCCTGCTCCTCTTAGCATGATAAAGAAGATTCAAAGAGAGTGAGATGCCAGATCCTTTCCTTCAGTCAGTAGCTTCAATCATTTCTGGTATATGAATAACATGATGTTTTTCAATGGCAAAAATCAATGAATTTTGTAAATGCACAAACAGTAATTTCTCCGCATTGCAAGGCGCAATTCTGAAATTTTTTGCTTTTTCCTGCTCCTCTTAGCATGATAAAGAAGATTCAAAGAGAGTGAGATGCCAGCTCCTTTCATTCAGTCAGTAGCTTCAATCATTTCTGGACATTTTTCAATGGCAAAAATCAATGAATATTGTAAATGCACAAACAGTAATTTCTCCGCATTGCAAGGTGCAATTCTGAAATTTTTTGCTTTTTCCTGCTCCTCTTAGCATGATAAAGAAGATTCAAAGAGAGTGAGATGCCAGCTCCTTTCATTCAGTCAGTACCTTCAATCATTTCTGGACGTTTTTCAATGGCAAAAATCAATGAATATTGTAAATGCACAAACAGTAATTTCTCCGCATTGCAAGGTGCAATTCTGAAATTTTTTGCTTTTTCCTGCTCCTCTTAGCATGATAAAGAAGATTCAAAGAGAGTGAGATGCCAGCTCCTTTCATTCAGTCAGTAGCTTCAATCATTTCTGGACGTTTTTCAATGGCAAAAATCAATGAATATTGTAAATGCACAAACAGTAATTTCTCCGCATTGCAAGGTGCAATTCTGAAATTTTTTGCTTTTTCCTGCTCCTCTTAGCATGATAAAGAAGATTCAAAGAGAGTGAGATGCCAGATCCTTTCCTTCAGTCAGTAGCTTCAATCATTTCTGGTATATGAATAACATGATGTTTTTCAATGGCAAAAATCAATGAATTTTGTAAATGCACAAACAGTAATTTCTCCGCATTGCAAGGCGCAATTCTGAAATTTTTTGCTTTTTCCTGCTCCTCTTAGCATGATAAAGAAGATTCAAAGAGAGTGAGATGCCAGCTCCTTTCATTCAGTCAGTAGCTTCAATCATTTCTGGACATTTTTCAATGGCAAAAATCAATGAATATTGTAAATGCACAAACAGTAATTTCTCCGCATTGCAAGGTGCAATTCTGAAATTTTTTGCTTTTTCCTGCTCCTCTTAGCATGATAAAGAAGATTCAAAGAGAGTGAGATGCCAGCTCCTTTCATTCAGTCAGTAGCTTCAATCATTTCTGGACGTTTTTCAATGGCAAAAATCAATGAATATTGTAAATGCACAAACAGTAATTTCTCCGCATTGCAAGGTGCAATTCTGAAATTTTTTGCTTTTTCCTGCTCCTCTTAGCATGATAAAGAAGATTCAAAGAGAGTGAGATGCCAGCTCCTTTCATTCAGTCAGTAGCTTCAATCATTTCTGGACGTTTTTCAATGGCAAAAATCAATGAATATTGTAAATGCACAAACAGTAATTTCTCCGCATTGCAAGGTGCAATTCTGAAATTTTTTGCTTTTTCCTGCTCCTCTTAGCATGATAAAGAAGATTCAAAGAGAGTGAGATGCCAGCTCCTTTCATTCAGTCAGTAGCTTCAATCATTTCTGGACATTTTTCAATGGCAAAAATCAATGAATATTGTAAATGCACAAACAGTAATTTCTCCGCATTGCAAGGTGCAATTCTGAAATTTTTTGCTTTTTCCTGCTCCTCTTAGCATGATAAAGAAGATTCAAAGAGAGTGAGATGCCAGCTCCTTTCATTCAGTCAGTAGCTTCAATCATTTCTGGACGTTTTTCAATGACAAAAATCAATGAATATTGTAAATGCACAAACAGTAATTTCTCTGCATTGCAAGGTGCAATTCTGAAATTTTTTGCTTTTTCCTGCTCCTCTTAGCATGATAAAGAAGATTCAAAGAGAGTGAGATGCCAGATCCTTTCCTTCAGTCAGTAGCTTCAATCATTTCTGGTATATGAATAACATGATGTTTTTCAATGGCAAAAATCAATGAATTTTGTAAATGCACAAACAGTAATTTCTCTGCATTGCAAGGCGCAATTCTGAAATTTTTTGCTTTTTCCTGCTCCTCTTAGCATGATAAAGAAGATTCAAAGAGAGTGAGATGCCAGCTCCTTTCATTCAGTCAGTAGCTTCAATCATTTCTGGACATTTTTCAATGGCAAAAATCAATGAATATTGTAAATGCACAAACAGTAATTTCTCCGCATTGCAAGGTGCAATTCTGAAATTTTTTGCTTTTTCCTGCTCCTCTTAGCATGATAAAGAAGATTCAAAGAGAGTGAGATGCCAGCTCCTTTCATTCAGTCAGTAGCTTCAATCATTTCTGGACGTTTTTCAATGGCAAAAATCAATGAATATTGTAAATGCACAAACAGTAATTTCTCCGCATTGCAAGGTGCAATTCTGAAATTTTTTGCTTTTTCCTGCTCCTCTTAGCATGATAAAGAAGATTCAAAGAGAGTGAGATGCCAGCTCCTTTCATTCAGTCAGTAGCTTCAATCATTTCTGGACGTTTTTCAATGGCAAAAATCAATGAATATTGTAAATGCACAAACAGTAATTTCTCCGCATTGCAAGGTGCAATTCTGAAATTTTTTGCTTTTTCCTGCTCCTCTTAGCATGATAAAGAAGATTCAAAGAGAGTGAGATGCCAGATCCTTTCCTTCAGTCAGTAGCTTCAATCATTTCTGGTATATGAATAACATGATGTTTTTCAATGGCAAAAATCAATGAATTTTGTAAATGCACAAACAGTAATTTCTCCGCATTGCAAGGCGCAATTCTGAAATTTTTTGCTTTTTCCTGCTCCTCTTAGCATGATAAAGAAGATTCAAAGAGAGTGAGATGCCAGCTCCTTTCATTCAGTCAGTAGCTTCAATCATTTCTGGACATTTTTCAATGGCAAAAATCAATGAATATTGTAAATGCACAAACAGTAATTTCTCCGCATTGCAAGGTGCAATTCTGAAATTTTTTGCTTTTTCCTGCTCCTCTTAGCATGATAAAGAAGATTCAAAGAGAGTGAGATGCCAGCTCCTTTCATTCAGTCAGTAGCTTCAATCATTTCTGGACGTTTTTCAATGGCAAAAATCAATGAATATTGTAAATGCACAAACAGTAATTTCTCCGCATTGCAAGGTGCAATTCTGAAATTTTTTGCTTTTCCTGCTCCTCTTAGCATGATAAAGAAGATTCAAAGAGAGTGAGATGCCAGCTCCTTTCATTCACTCAGTAGCTTCAATCATTTCTGGACGTTTTTCAATGGCAAAAATCAATGAATATTGTAAATGCACAAACAGTAATTTCTCCGCATTGCAATGTGCAATTCTGAAATTTTTTGCTTTTTCCTGCTCCTCTTAGCATGATAAAGAAGATTCAAAGAGAGTGAGATGCCAGCTCCTTTCATTCAGTCAGTAGCTTCAAACATTTCTGGTACATGAATAACATGATGTTTTTCAATGGCAAAAATCAATGAATATTGTAAATGCACAAACAGTAATTTCTCCGCATTGCAAAGTGCAATTCTGAAATTTTTTGCTTTTTCCTCCTCCTCTTAGCATGGTAAAGAAGATTCAAAGAGAGTGAGATGCCAGCTCCTTTCGTTCAGTCAGTAGCTTCAATCATTTCTGGACGTTTTTCAATGGCAAAAATCATTGAATATTATAAATGCACAAACAGTAATTTCTCCGCATTGCAAGGTGCAATTCTGAAATTTTTTACTTTTTCCTGCTCCTCTTAGCATGATAAAGAAGATTCAAAGAGAGTGAGATGCCAGCTCCTTTCATTCAGTCAGTAGCTTCAATCATTTCTGGTATATGAATAACATGATGTTTTTCAATGGCAAAAATCAATGAATATTGTAAATGCACAAACAGTAATTTCTCCGCATTGCAAGGTGCAATTCTGAAATTTTTTGCTTTTTCCTGCTCCTCTTAGCATGATAAAGAAGATTCAAAGAGAGTGAGATGCCAGCTCCTTTCATTCAGTCAGTAGCTTCAATCATTTCTGGACGTTTTTCAATGGCAAAAATCAATGAATATTGTAAATGCACAAACAGTAATTTCTCCGCATTGCAAGGTGCAATTCTGAAATTTTTTGGTTTTTCCTGCTCCGCTTAGCATGATAAACAAGATTCAAAGACAATGAGATGCCAGCTCATTTCATTCAGTCAGTAGCTTCAATCATTTCTGGACGTTTTTCAATGGCAAAAATCATTGAATATTGTAAATGCACAAACAGTAATTTCTCCGCATTGCAAGGTGCAATTCTGAAATTTTTTACTTTTTCCTGCTCCTCTTAGCATGATAAAGAAGATTCAAAGAGAGTGAGATGCCAGCTCCTTTCATTCAGTCAGTAGCTTCAATCATTTCTGGTATATGAATAACATGATGTTTTTCAATCGCAAAAATCAATGAATATT
Organism: Phyllobates terribilis; assembly: GCF_046119375.1. Taxonomy (NCBI): domain Eukaryota; kingdom Metazoa; phylum Chordata; class Amphibia; order Anura; family Dendrobatidae; genus Phyllobates; species Phyllobates terribilis. Next base: position 29,307 of record NW_027367971.1, on the reverse strand, counting down.
GTAAATGCACAAACAGTAATTTCTCCGCATTGCAAGGTGCAATTCTGAAATTTTTTGCTTTTTCCTGCTCCTCTTAGCATGATAAAGAAGATTCAAAGAGAGTGAGATGCCAGCTCCTTTCATTCAGTCAGTAGCTTCAATCATTTCTGGACGTTTTTCAATGGCAAAAATCAATGAATATTGTAAATGCACAAACAGTAATTTCTCCGCATTGCAAGGTGCAATTCTGAAATTTTTTGCTTTTTCCCGCTCCTCTAAGCATGATAAAGAAGATTCAAAGAGAGTGAGATGCCAGATCCTTTCCTTCAGTCAGTAGCTTCAATCATTTCTGGTATATGAATAACATGATGTTTTTCAATGGCAAAAATCAATGAATTTTGTAAATGCACAAACAGTAATTTCTCCGCATTGCAAGGTGCAATTCTGAAATTTTTTGCTTTTTCCTGCTCCTCTTAGCATGATAAAGAAGATTCAAAGAGAGTGAGATGCCAGCTCCTTTCATTCAGTCAGTAGCTTCAATCATTTCTGGACGTTTTTCAATGGCAAAAATCAATGAATATTGTAAATGCACAAACAGTAATTTCTCCGCATTGCAAGGTGCAATTCTGAAATTTTTTGCTTTTTCCTGCTCCTCTTAGCATGATAAAGAAGATTCAAAGAGAGTGAGATGCCAGCTCCTTTCATTCAGTCAGTACCTTCAATCATTTCTGGACGTTTTTCAATGGCAAAAATCAATGAATATTGTAAATGCACAAACAGTAATTTCTCCGCATTGCAAGGTGCAATTCTGAAATTTTTTGCTTTTTCCTGCTCCTCTTAGCATGATAAAGAAGATTCAAAGAGAGTGAGATGCCAGCTCCTTTCATTCAGTCAGTAGCTTCAATCATTTCTGGACGTTTTTCAATGGCAAAAATCAATGAATATTGTAAATGCACAAACTGTAATTTCTCCGCATTGCAAGGTGCAATTCTGAAATTTTTTGCTTTTTCCTGCTCCTCTTAGCATGATAAAGAAGATTCAAAGAGAGTGAGATGCCAGCTCCTTTCATTCAGTCAGTAGCTTCAATCATTTCTGGTATATGAATAACATGATGTTTTTCAATAGCAAAAATCAATGAATATTGTAAATGCACAAACAGTAATTTCTCCGCATTGCAAGGTGCAATTCTGAAATTTTTTGCTTTTTCCTGCTCCTCTTAGCATGATAAAGAAGATTCAAAGAGAGTGAGATGCCAGCTCCTTTCATTCAGTCAGTAGCTTCAATCATTTCTGGATGTTTTTCAATGGCAAAAATCAATGAATATTGTAAATGCACAAACAGTAATTTCTCCGCATTGCAAGGTGCAATTCTGAAATTTTTTACTTTTTCCTGCTCCTCTTAGCATGATAAAGAAGATTCAAAGAGAGTGAGATGCCAGCTCCTTTCATTCAGTCAGTAGCTTCAATCATTTCTGGTATATGAATAACATGATGTTTTTCAATCGCAAAAATCAATGAATATTGTAAATGCACAAACAGTAATTTCTCCGCATTGCAAGGTGCAATTCTGAAATTTTTTGCTTTTTCCTGCTCCTCTTTGCATGATAAAGAAGATTCAAAGAGAGTGAGATGCCAGCTCCTTTCATTCAGTCAGTAGCTTCAATCATTTCTGGACGTTTTTCAATGGCAAAAATCAATGAATATTGTAAATGCACAAACAGTAATTTCTCCGCATTGCAAGGTGCAATTCTGAAATTTTTTGCTTTTTCCTGCTCCTCTAAGCATGATAAAGAAGATTCAAAGAGAGTGAGATGCCAGATCCTTTCCTTCAGTCAGTAGCTTCAATCATTTCTGGTATATGAATAACATGATGTTTTTCAATTGCAAAAATCAATGAATTTTGTAAATGCACAAACAGTAATTTCTCCGCATTGCAAGGCGCAATTCTGAAATTTTTTGCTTTTTCCTGCTCCTCTTAGCATGATAAAGAAGATTCAAAGAGAGTGAGATGCCAGCTCCTTTCATTCAGTCAGTAGCTTCAATCATTTCTGGACATTTTTCAATGGCAAAAATCAATGAATATTGTAAATGCACAAACAGTAATTTCTCCGCATTGCAAGGTGCAATTCTGAAATTTTTTGCTTTTTCCTGCTCCTCTTAGCATGATAAAGAAGATTCAAAGAGAGTGAGATGCCAGCTCCTTTCATTCAGTCAGTAGCTTCAATCATTTCTGGACGTTTTTCAATGGCAAAAATCAATGAATATTGTAAATGCACAAACAGTAATTTCTCCGCATTGCAAGGTGCAATTCTGAAATTTTTTGCTTTTTCCTGCTCCTCTTAGCATGATAAAGAAGATTCAAAGAGAGTGAGATGCCAGCTCCTTTCATTCAGTCAGTAGCTTCAAACATTTCTGGTACATGAATAACATGATGTTTTTCAATGGCAAAAATCAATGAATATTGTAAATGCACAAACAGTAATTTCTCCGCATTGCAAAGTGCAATTCTGAAATTTTTTGCTTTTTCCTCCTCCTCTTAGCATGGTAAAGAAGATTCAAAGAGAGTGAGATGCCAGCTCCTTTCGTTCAGTCAGTAGCTTCAATCATTTCTGGAAGTTTTTCAATGGCAAAAATCATTGAATATTATAAATGCACAAACAGTAATTTCTCCGCATTGCAAGGTGCAATTCTGAAATTTTTTACTTTTTCCTGCTCCTCTTAGCATGATAAAGAAGATTCAAAGAGAGTGAGATGCCAGCTCCTTTCATTCAGTCAGTAGCTTCAATCATTTCTGGTATATGAATAACATGATGTTTTTCAATGGCAAAAATCAATGAATATTGTAAATGCACAAACAGTAATTTCTCCGCATTGCAAGGTGCAATTCTGAAATTTTTTGCTTTTTCCTGCTCCTCTTAGCATGATAAAGAAGATTCAAAGAGAGTGAGATGCCAGCTCCTTTCATTCAGTCAGTAGCTTCAATCATTTCTGGACGTTTTTCAATGGCAAAAATCAATGAATATTGTAAATGCACAAACAGTAATTTCTCCGCATTGCAAGGTGCAATTCTGAAATTTTTTGGTTTTTCCTGCTCCGCTTAGCATGATAAACAAGATTCAAAGACAATGAGATGCCAGCTCATTTCATTCAGTCAGTAGCTTCAATCATTTCTGGACGTTTTTCAATGGCAAAAATCATTGAATATTGTAAATGCACAAACAGTAATTTCTCCGCATTGCAAGGTGCAATTCTGAAATTTTTTACTTTTTCCTGCTCCTCTTAGCACAAATGCACAAACAGTAATTTCTCCGCATTGCAAGGCGCAATTCTGAAATTTTTTGCTTTTTCCTGCTCCTCTTAGCATGATAAAGAAGATTCAAAGAGAGTGAGATGCCAGCTCCTTTCATTCAGTCAGTAGCTTCAATCATTTCTGGACATTTTTCAATGGCAAAAATCAATGAATATTGTAAATGCACAAACAGTAATTTCTCCGCATTGCAAGGTGCAATTCTGAAATTTTTTGCTTTTTCCTGCTCCTCTTAGCATGATAAAGAAGATTCAAAGAGAGTGAGATGCCAGCTCCTTTCATTCAGTCAGTAGCTTCAATCATTTCTGGACGTTTTTCAATGGCAAAAATCAATGAATATTGTAAATGCACAAACAGTAATTTCTCCGCATTGCAAGGTGCAATTCTGAAATTTTTTGCTTTTTCCTGCTCCTCTTAGCATGATAAAGAAGATTCAAAGAGAGTGAGATGCCAGCTCCTTTCATTCAGTCAGTACTGTTTGTGCATTTACAATATTCATTGATTTTTGCCATTGAAAAACATCATGTTATTCATGTACCAGAAATGTTTGAAGCTACTGACTGAATGAAAGGAGCTGGCATCTCACTCTCTTTGAATCTTCTTTATCATGCTAAGAGGAGCAGGAAAAAGCAAAAAATTTCAGAATTGCACCTTGCAATGCGGAGAAATTACTGTTTGTGCATTTACAATATTCATTGATTTTTGCCATTGAAAAACGTCCAGAAATGATTGAAGCTACTGACTGAATGAAAGGAGCTGGCATCTCACTCTCTTTGAATCTTCTTTATCATGCTAAGAGGAGCAGGAAAAAGCAAAAAATTTCAGAATTGCACCTTGCAATGCGGAGAAATTACTGTTTGTGCATTTACAATATTCATTGATTTTTGCCATTGAAAAATGTCCAGAAATGATTGAAGCTACTGACTGAATGAAAGGAGCTGGCATCTCACTCTCTTTGAATCTTCTTTATCATGCTAAGAGGAGCAGGAAAAAGCAAATAATTTCAGAATTGCGCCTTGCAATGCGGAGAAATTACTGTTTGTGCATTTACAAAATTCATTGATTTTTGCAATTGAAAAACATCATGTTATTCATATACCAGAAATGATTGAAGCTACTGACTGAAGGAAAGGATCTGGCATCTCACTCTCTTTGAATCTTCTTTATCATGCTTAGAGGAGCAGGAAAAAGCAAAAAATTTCAGAATTGCACCTTGCAATGCGGAGAAATTACTGTTTGTGCATTTACAATATTCATTGATTTTTGCCATTGAAAAACGTCCAGAAATGATTGAAGCTACTGACTGAATGAAAGGAGCTGGCATCTCACTCTCTTTGAATCTTCTTTATCATGCAAAGAGGAGCAGGAAAAAGCAAAAAATTTCAGAATTGCACCTTGCAATGCGGAGAAATTACTGTTTGTGCATTTACAATATTCATTGATTTTTGCGATTGAAAAACATCATGTTATTCATATACCAGAAATGATTGAAGCTACTGACTGAATGAAAGGAGCTGGCATCTCACTCTCTTTGAATCTTCTTTATCATGCTAAGAGGAGCAGGAAAAAGTAAAAAATTTCAGAATTGCACCTTGCAATGCGGAGAAATTACTGTTTGTGCATTTACAATATTCATTGATTTTTGCCATTGAAAAACATCCAGAAATGATTGAAGCTACTGACTGAATGAAAGGAGCTGGCATCTCACTCTCTTTGAATCTTCTTTATCATGCTAAGAGGAGCAGGAAAAAGCAAAAAATTTCAGAATTGCACCTTGCAATGCGGAGAAATTACTGTTTGTGCATTTACAATATTCATTGATTTTTGCTATTGAAAAACATCATGTTATTCATATACCAGAAATGATTGAAGCTACTGACTGAATGAAAGGAGCTGGCATCTCACTCTCTTTGAATCTTCTTTATCATGCTAAGAGGAGCAGGAAAAAGCAAAAAATTTCAGAATTGCACCTTGCAATGCGGAGAAATTACAGTTTGTGCATTTACAATATTCATTGATTTTTGCCATTGAAAAACGTCCAGAAATGATTGAAGCTACTGACTGAATGAAAGGAGCTGGCATCTCACTCTCTTTGAATCTTCTTTATCATGCTAAGAGGAGCAGGAAAAAGCAAAAAATTTCAGAATTGCACCTTGCAATGCGGAGAAATTACTGTTTGTGCATTTACAATATTCATTGATTTTTGCCATTGAAAAACGTCCAGAAATGATTGAAGGTACTGACTGAATGAAAGGAGCTGGCATCTCACTCTCTTTGAATCTTCTTTATCATGCTAAGAGGAGCAGGAAAAAGCAAAAAATTTCAGAATTGCACCTTGCAATGCGGAGAAATTACTGTTTGTGCATTTACAATATTCATTGATTTTTGCCATTGAAAAACGTCCAGAAATGATTGAAGCTACTGACTGAATGAAAGGAGCTGGCATCTCACTCTCTTTGAATCTTCTTTATCATGCTAAGAGGAGCAGGAAAAAGCAAAAAATTTCAGAATTGCACCTTGCAATGCGGAGAAATTACTGTTTGTGCATTTACAAAATTCATTGATTTTTGCCATTGAAAAACATCATGTTATTCATATACCAGAAATGATTGAAGCTACTGACTGAAGGAAAGGATCTGGCATCTCACTCTCTTTGAATCTTCTTTATCATGCTTAGAGGAGCGGGAAAAAGCAAAAAATTTCAGAATTGCACCTTGCAATGCGGAGAAATTACTGTTTGTGCATTTACAATATTCATTGATTTTTGCCATTGAAAAACGTCCAGAAATGATTGAAGCTACTGACTGAATGAAAGGAGCTGGCATCTCACTCTCTTTGAATCTTCTTTATCATGCTAAGAGGAGCAGGAAAAAGCAAAAAATTTCAGAATTGCACCTTGCAATGCGGAGAAATTACTGTTTGTGCATTTACAATATTCATTGATTTTTGCGATTGAAAAACATCATGTTATTCATATACCAGAAATGATTGAAGCTACTGACTGAATGAAAGGAGCTGGCATCTCACTCTCTTTGAATCTTCTTTATCATGCTAAGAGGAGCAGGAAAAAGTAAAAAATTTCAGAATTGCACCTTGCAATGCGGAGAAATTACTGTTTGTGCATTTACAATATTCAATGATTTTTGCCATTGAAAAACGTCCAGAAATGATTGAAGCTACTGACTGAATGAAATGAGCTGGCATCTCATTGTCTTTGAATCTTGTTTATCATGCTAAGCGGAGCAGGAAAAACCAAAAAATTTCAGAATTGCACCTTGCAATGCGGAGAAATTACTGTTTGTGCATTTACAATATTCATTGATTTTTGCCATTGAAAAACGTCCAGAAATGATTGAAGCTACTGACTGAATGAAAGGAGCTGGCATCTCACTCTCTTTGAATCTTCTTTATCATGCTAAGAGGAGCAGGAAAAAGCAAAAAATTTCAGAATTGCACCTTGCAATGCGGAGAAATTACTGTTTGTGCATTTACAATATTCATTGATTTTTGCCATTGAAAAACATCATGTTATTCATATACCAGAAATGATTGAAGCTACTGACTGAATGAAAGGAGCTGGCATCTCACTCTCTTTGAATCTTCTTTATCATGCTAAGAGGAGCAGGAAAAAGTAAAAAATTTCAGAATTGCACCTTGCAATGCGGAGAAATTACTGTTTGTGCATTTATAATATTCAATGATTTTTGCCATTGAAAAACGTCCAGAAATGATTGAAGCTACTGACTGAACGAAAGGAGCTGGCATCTCACTCTCTTTGAATCTTCTTTACCATGCTAAGAGGAGGAGGAAAAAGCAAAAAATTTCAGAATTGCACTTTGCAATGCGGAGAAATTACTGTTTGTGCATTTACAATATTCATTGATTTTTGCCATTGAAAAACATCATGTTATTCATGTACCAGAAATGTTTGAAGCTACTGACTGAATGAAAGGAGCTGGCATCTCACTCTCTTTGAATCTTCTTTATCATGCTAAGAGGAGCAGGAAAAAGCAAAAAATTTCAGAATTGCACATTGCAATGCGGAGAAATTACTGTTTGTGCATTTACAATATTCATTGATTTTTGCCATTGAAAAACGTCCAGAAATGATTGAAGCTACTGACTGAATGAAAGGAGCTGGCATCTCACTCTCTTTGAATCTTCTTTATCATGCTAAGAGGAGCAGGAAAAGCAAAAAATTTCAGAATTGCACCTTGCAATGCGGAGAAATTACTGTTTGTGCATTTACAATATTCATTGATTTTTGCCATTGAAAAACGTCCAGAAATGATTGAAGCTACTGACTGAATGAAAGGAGCTGGCATCTCACTCTCTTTGAATCTTCTTTATCATGCTAAGAGGAGCAGGAAAAAGCAAAAAATTTCAGAATTGCACCTTGCAATGCGGAGAAATTACTGTTTGTGCATTTACAATATTCATTGATTTTTGTTAGTGAAAAATGTCCAGAAATGATTGAAGCTACTGACTGAATGAAAGGAGCTGGCATCTCACTCTCTTTGAATCTTCTTTATCATGCTAAGAGGAGCAGGAAAAAGCAAAAAATTTCAGAATTGCGCCTTGCAATGCGGAGAAATTACTGTTTGTGCATTTACAAAATTCATTGATTTTTGCCATTGAAAAACATCATGTTATTCATATACCAGAAATGATTGAAGCTACTGACTGAAGGAAAGGATCTGGCATCTCACTCTCTTTGAATCTTCTTTATCATGCTAAGAGGAGCAGGAAAAAGCAAAAAATTTCAGAATTGCACCTTGCAATGCGGAGAAATTACTGTTTGTGCATTTACAATATTCATTGATTTTTGCCATTGAAAAACGTCCAGAAATGATTGAAGCTACTGACTGAATGAAAGGAGCTGGCATCTCACTCTCTTTGAATCTTCTTTATCATGCTAAGAGGAGCAGGAAAAAGCAAAAAATTTCAGAATTGCACCTTGCAATGCGGAGAAATTACTGTTTGTGCATTTACAATATTCATTGATTTTTGCCATTGAAAAACGTCCAGAAATGATTGAAGCTACTGACTGAATGAAAGGAGCTGGCATCTCACTCTCTTTGAATCTTCTTTATCATGCTAAGAGGAGCAGGAAAAAGCAAAAAATTTCAGAATTGCACCTTGCAATGCGGAGAAATTACTGTTTGTGCATTTACAATATTCATTGATTTTTGCCATTGAAAAATGTCCAGAAATGATTGAAGCTACTGACTGAATGAAAGGAGCTGGCATCTCACTCTCTTTGAATCTTCTTTATCATGCTAAGAGGAGCAGGAAAAAGCAAAAAATTTCAGAATTGCGCCTTGCAATGCAGAGAAATTACTGTTTGTGCATTTACAAAATTCATTGATTTTTGCCATTGAAAAACATCATGTTATTCATATACCAGAAATGATTGAAGCTACTGACTGAAGGAAAGGATCTGGCATCTCACTCTCTTTGAATCTTCTTTATCATGCTAAGAGGAGCAGGAAAAAGCAAAAAATTTCAGAATTGCACCTTGCAATGCAGAGAAATTACTGTTTGTGCATTTACAATATTCATTGATTTTTGTCATTGAAAAACGTCCAGAAATGATTGAAGCTACTGACTGAATGAAAGGAGCTGGCATCTCACTCTCTTTGAATCTTCTTTATCATGCTAAGAGGAGCAGGAAAAAGCAAAAAATTTCAGAATTGCACCTTGCAATGCGGAGAAATTACTGTTTGTGCATTTACAATATTCATTGATTTTTGCCATTGAAAAATGTCCAGAAATGATTGAAGCTACTGACTGAATGAAAGGAGCTGGCATCTCACTCTCTTTGAATCTTCTTTATCATGCTAAGAGGAGCAGGAAAAAGCAAAAAATTTCAGAATTGCACCTTGCAATGCGGAGAAATTACTGTTTGTGCATTTACAATATTCATTGATTTTTGCCATTGAAAAACGTCCAGAAATGATTGAAGCTACTGACTGAATGAAAGGAGCTGGCATCTCACTCTCTTTGAATCTTCTTTATCATGCTAAGAGGAGCAGGAAAAAGCAAAAAATTTCAGAATTGCACCTTGCAATGCGGAGAAATTACTGTTTGTGCATTTACAATATTCATTGATTTTTGCCATTGAAAAACGTCCAGAAATGATTGAAGCTACTGACTGAATGAAAGGAGCTGGCATCTCACTCTCTTTGAATCTTCTTTATCATGCTAAGAGGAGCAGGAAAAAGCAAAAAATTTCAGAATTGCACCTTGCAATGCGGAGAAATTACTGTTTGTGCATTTACAATATTCATTGATTTTTGCCATTGAAAAATGTCCAGAAATGATTGAAGCTACTGACTGAATGAAAGGAGCTGGCATCTCACTCTCTTTGAATCTTCTTTATCATGCTAAGAGGAGCAGGAAAAAGCAAAAAATTTCAGAATTGCGCCTTGCAATGCGGAGAAATTACTGTTTGTGCATTTACAAAATTCATTGATTTTTGCCATTGAAAAACATCATGTTATTCATATACCAGAAATGATTGAAGCTACTGACTGAAGGAAAGGATCTGGCATCTCACTCTCTTTGAATCTTCTTTATCATGCTAAGAGGAGCAGGAAAAAGCAAAAAATTTCAGAATTGCACCTTGCAATGCGGAGAAATTACTGTTTGTGCATTTACAATATTCATTGATTTTTGCCATTGAAAAACGTCCAGAAATGATTGAAGGTACTGACTGAATGAAAGGAGCTGGCATCTCACTCTCTTTGAATCTTCTTTATCATGCTAAGAGGAGCAGGAAAAAGCAAAAAATTTCAGAATTGCACCTTGCAATGCGGAGAAATTACTGTTTGTGCATTTACAATATTCATTGATTTTTGCCATTGAAAAATGTCCAGAAATGATTGAAGCTACTGACTGAATGAAAGGAGCTGGCATCTCACTCTCTTTGAATCTTCTTTATCATGCTAAGAGGAGCAGGAAAAAGCAAAAAATTTCAGAATTGCGCCTTGCAATGCGGAGAAATTACTGTTTGTGCATTTACAAAATTCATTGATTTTTGCCATTGAAAAACATCATGTTATTCATATACCAGAAATGATTGAAGCTACTGACTGAAGGAAAGGATCTGGCATCTCACTCTCTTTGAATCTTCTTTATCATGCTAAGAGGAGCAGGAAAAAGCAAAAAATTTCAGAATTGCACCTTGCAATGCGGAGAAATTACTGTTTGTGCATTTACAATATTCATTGATTTTTGCCATTGAAAAACGTCCAGAAATGATTGAAGCTACTGACTGAATGAAAGGAGCTGGCATCTCACTCTCTTTGAATCTTCTTTATCATGCTAAGAGGAGCAGGAGAAAGCAAAAAATTTCAGAATTGCACCTTGCAATGCGGAGAAATTACTGTTTGTGCATTTACAATATTCATTGATTTTTGCGATTGAAAAACATCATGTTATTCATATACCAGAAATGATTGAAGCTACTGACTGAATGAAAGGAGCTGGCATCTCACTCTCTTTGAATCTTCTTTATCATGCTAAGAGGAGCAGGAAAAAGCAAAAAATTTCAGAATTGCACCTTGCAATGCGGAGAAATTACTGTTTGTGCATTTACAATATTCAATGATTTTTGCCATTGAAAAACGTCCAGAAATGATTGAAGCTACTGACTGAATGAAAGGAGCTGGCATCTCACTCTCTTTGAATCTTGTTTATCATGCTAAGAGGAGCAGGAGAAAGCAAAAAATTTCAGAATTGCACCTTGCAATGCGGAGAAATTACTGTTTGTGCATTTACAATATTCATTGATTTTTGCCATTGAAAAACGTCCAGAAATGATTGAAGCTACTGACTGAATGAAAGGAGCTGGCATCTCACTCTCTTTGAATCTTCTTTATCATGCTAAGAGGAGCAGGAAAAAGCAAAAAATTTCAGAATTGCACCTTGCAATGCGGAGAAATTACTGTTTGTGCATTTACAATATTCATTGATTTTTGCTATTGAAAAACATCATGTTATTCATATACCAGAAATGATTGAAGCTACTGACTGAATGAAAGGAGCTGGCATCTCACTCTCTTTGAATCTTCTTTATCATGCTAAGAGGAGCAGGAAAAAGCAAAAAATTTCAGAATTGCACCTTGCAATGCGGAGAAATTACAGTTTGTGCATTTACAATATTCATTGATTTTTGCCATTGAAAAACGTCCAGAAATGATTGAAGCTACTGACTGAATGAAAGGAGCTGGCATCTCACTCTCTTTGAATCTTCTTTATCATGCTAAGAGGAGCAGGAAAAAGCAAAAAATTTCAGAATTGCACCTTGCAATGCGGAGAAATTACTGTTTGTGCATTTACAATATTCATTGATTTTTGCCATTGAAAAACGTCCAGAAATGATTGAAGGTACTGACTGAATGAAAGGAGCTGGCATCTCACTCTCTTTGAATCTTCTTTATCATGCTAAGAGGAGCAGGAAAAAGCAAAAAATTTCAGAATTGCACCTTGCAATGCGGAGAAATTACTGTTTGTGCATTTACAATATTCATTGATTTTTGCCATTGAAAAACGTCCAGAAATGATTGAAGCTACTGACTGAATGAAAGGAGCTGGCATCTCACTCTCTTTGAATCTTCTTTATCATGCTAAGAGGAGCAGGAAAAAGCAAAAAATTTCAGAATTGCACCTTGCAATGTGGAGAAATTACTGTTTGTGCATTTACAATATTCATTGATTTTTGCCATTGAAAAATGTCCAGAAATGATTGAAGCTACTGACTGAATGAAAGGAGCTGGCATCTCACTCTCTTTGAATCTTCTTTATCATGCTAAGAGGAGCAGGAAAAAGCAAAAAATTTCAGAATTGCGCCTTGCAATGCGGAGAAATTACTGTTTGTGCATTTACAAAATTCATTGATTTTTGCCATTGAAAAACATCATGTTATTCATATACCAGAAATGATTGAAGCTACTGACTGAAGGAAAGGATATGGCATCTCACTCTCTTTGAATCTTCTTTATCATGCTTAGAGGAGCAGGAAAAAGCAAAAAATTTCAGAATTGCACCTTGCAATGCGGAGAAATTACTGTTTGTGCATTTACAATATTCATTGATTTTTGCCATTGAAAAACGTCCAGAAATGATTGAAGCTACTGACTGAATGAAAGGAGCTGGCATCTCACTCTCTTTGAATCTTCTTTATCATGCTAAGAGGAGCAGGAAAAAGCAAAAAATTTCAGAATTGCACCTTGCAATGCGGAGAAATTACTGTTTGTGCATTTACAATATTCATTGATTTTTGCGATTGAAAAACATCATGTTATTCATATACCAGAAATGATTGAAGCTACTGACTGAATGAAAGGAGCTGGCATCTCACTCTCTTTGAATCTTCTTTATCATGCTAAGAGGAGCAGGAAAAAGTAAAAAATTTCAGAATTGCACCTTGCAATGCGGAGAAATTACTGTTTGTGCATTTACAATATTCATTGATTTTTGCCATTGAAAAACGTCCAGAAATGATTGAAGCTACTGACTGAATGAAAGGAGCTGGCATCTCACTCTCTTTGAATCTTCTTTATCATGCTAAGAGGAGCAGGAAAAAGCAAAAAATTTCAGAATTGCACCTTGCAATGCGGAGAAATTACTGTTTGTGCATTTACAATATTCATTGATTTTTGCTATTGAAAAACATCATGTTATTCATATACCAGAAATGATTGAAGCTACTGACTGAATGAAAGGAGCTGGCATCTCACTCTCTTTGAATCTTCTTTATCATGCTAAGAGGAGCAGGAAAAAGGAAAAAATTTCAGAATTGCACCTTGCAATGCGGAGAAATTACAGTTTGTGCATTTACAATATTCATTGATTTTTGCCATTGAAAAACGTCCAGAAATGATTGAAGCTACTGACTGAATGAAAGGAGCTGGCATCTCACTCTCTTTGAATCTTCTTTATCATGCTAAGAGGAGCAGGAAAAAGCAAAAAATTTCAGAATTGCACCTTGCAATGCGGAGAAATTACTGTTTGTGCATTTACAATATTCATTGATTTTTGCCATTGAAAAAGGTCCAGAAATAATTGAAGGTACTGACTGAATGAAAGGAGCTGGCATCTCACTCTCTTTGAATCTTCTTTATCATGCTAAGAGGAGCAGGAAAAAGCAAAAAATTTCAGAATTGCACCTTGCAATGCGGAGAAATTACTGTTTGTGCATTTACAATATTCATTGATTTTTGCCATTGAAAAACGTCCAGAAATGATTGAAGCTACTGACTGAATGAAAGGAGCTGGCATCTCACTCTCTTTGAATCTTCTTTATCATGCTAAGAGGAGCAGGAAAAAGCAAAAAATTTCAGAATTGCACCTTGCAATGCGGAGAAATTACTGTTTGTGCATTTACAATATTCATTGATTTTTGCCATTGAAAAATGTCCAGAAATGATTGAAGCTACTGACTGAATGAAAGGAGCTGGCATCTCACTCTCTTTGAATCTTCTTTATCATGCTAAGAGGAGCAGGAAAAAGCAAAAAATTTCAGAATTGCGCCTTGCAATGCGGAGAAATTACGGTTTGTGCATTTACAAAATTCATTGATTTTTGCCATTGAAAAACATCATGTTATTCATATACCAGAAATGATTGAAGCTACTGACTGAAGGAAAGGATCTGGCATCTCACTCTCTTTGAATCTTCTTTATCATGCTAAAAGGAGCAGGAAAAAGCAAAAAATTTCAGAATTGCACCTTGCAATGCGGAGAAATTACTGTTTGTGCATTTACAATATTCATTGATTTTTGCCATTGAAAAACGTCCAGAAATGATTGAAGCTACTGACTGAATGAAAGGAGCTGGCATCTCACTCTCTTTGAATCTTCTTTATCATGCTAAGAGGAGCAGGAGAAAGCAAAAAATTTCAGAATTGCACCTTGCAATGCGGAGAAATTACTGTTTGTGCATTTACAATATTCATTGATTTTTGCGATTGAAAAACATCATGTTATTCATATACCAGAAATGATTGAAGCTACTGACTGAATGAAAGGAGCTGGCATCTCACTCTCTTTGAATCTTCTTTATCATGCTAAGAGGAGCAGGAAAAAGTAAAAAATTTCAGAATTGCACCTTGCAATGCGGAGAAATTACTGTTTGTGCATTTACAATATTCAATGATTTTTGCCATTGAAAAACGTCCAGAAATGATTGAAGCTACTGACTGAATGAAAGGAGCTGGCATCTCACTCTCTTTGAATCTTCTTTATCATGCTAAGAGGAGCAGGAAAAAGCAAAAAATTTCAGAATTGCACCTTGCAATGCGGAGAAATTACTGTTTGTGCATTTACAATATTCATTGATTTTTGCCATTGAAAAACGTCCAGAAATGATTGAAGCTACTGACTGAATGAAAGGAGCTGGCATCTCACTCTCTTTGAATCTTCTTTATCATGCTAAGAGGAGCAGGAAAAAGCAAAAAATTTCAGAATTGCACCTTGCAATGCGGAGAAATTACTGTTTGTGCATTTACAATATTCATTGATTTTTGCGATTGAAAAACATCATGTTATTCATATACCAGAAATGATTGAAGCTACTGACTGAATGAAAGGAGCTGGCATCTCACTCTCTTTGAATCTTCTTTATCATGCTAAGAGGAGCAGGAAAAAGTAAAAAATTTCAGAATTGCACCTTGCAATGCGGAGAAATTACTGTTTGTGCATTTACAATATTCATTGATTTTTGCCATTGAAAAACGTCCAGAAATGATTGAAGCTACTGACTGAATGAAAGGAGCTGGCATCTCACTCTCTTTGAATCTTCTTTATCATGCTAAGAGGAGCAGGAAAAAGCAAAAAATTTCAGAATTGCACCTTGCAATGCGGAGAAATTACTGTTTGTGCATTTACAATATTCATTGATTTTTGCTATTGAAAAACATCATGTTATTCATATACCAGAAATGATTGAAGCTACTGACTGAATGAAAGGAGCTGGCATCTCACTCTCTTTGAATCTTCTTTATCATGCTAAGAGGAGCAGGAAAAAGGAAAAAATTTCAGAATTGCACCTTGCAATGCGGAGAAATTACAGTTTGTGCATTTACAATATTCATTGATTTTTGCCATTGAAAAACGTCCAGAAATGATTGAAGCTACTGACTGAATGAAAGGAGCTGGCATCTCACTCTCTTTGAATCTTCTTTATCATGCTAAGAGGAGCAGGAAAAAGCAAAAAATTTCAGAATTGCACCTTGCAATGCGGAGAAATTACTGTTTGTGCATTTACAATATTCATTGATTTTTGCCATTGAAAAAGGTCCAGAAATAATTGAAGGTACTGACTGAATGAAAGGAGCTGGCATCTCACTCTCTTTGAATCTTCTTTATCATGCTAAGAGGAGCAGGAAAAAGCAAAAAATTTCAGAATTGCACCTTGCAATGCGGAGAAATTACTGTTTGTGCATTTACAATATTCATTGATTTTTGCCATTGAAAAACGTCCAGAAATGATTGAAGCTACTGACTGAATGAAAGGAGCTGGCATCTCACTCTCTTTGAATCTTCTTTATCATGCTAAGAGGAGCAGGAAAAAGCAAAAAATTTCAGAATTGCACCTTGCAATGCGGAGAAATTACTGTTTGTGCATTTACAATATTCATTGATTTTTGCCATTGAAAAATGTCCAGAAATGATTGAAGCTACTGACTGAATGAAAGGAGCTGGCATCTCACTCTCTTTGAATCTTCTTTATCATGCTAAGAGGAGCAGGAAAAAGCAAAAAATTTCAGAATTGCGCCTTGCAATGCGGAGAAATTACGGTTTGTGCATTTACAAAATTCATTGATTTTTGCCATTGAAAAACATCATGTTATTCATATACCAGAAATGATTGAAGCTACTGACTGAAGGAAAGGATATGGCATCTCACTCTCTTTGAATCTTCTTTATCATGCTTAGAGGAGCAGGAAAAAGCAAAAAATTTCAGAATTGCACCTTGCAATGCGGAGAAATTACTGTTTGTGCATTTACAATATTCATTGATTTTTGCCATTGAAAAACGTCCAGAAATGATTGAAGCTACTGACTGAATGAAAGGAGCTGGCATCTCACTCTCTTTGAATCTTCTTTATCATGCTAAGAGGAGCAGGAAAAAGCAAAAAATTTCAGAATTGCACCTTGCAATGCGGAGAAATTACTGTTTGTGCATTTACAATATTCATTGATTTTTGCGATTGAAAAACATCATGTTATTCATATACCAGAAATGATTGAAGCTACTGACTGAATGAAAGGAGCTGGCATCTCACTCTCTTTGAATCTTCTTTATCATGCTAAGAGGAGCAGGAAAAAGTAAAAAATTTCAGAATTGCACCTTGCAATGCGGAGAAATTACTGTTTGTGCATTTACAATATTCATTGATTTTTGCCATTGAAAAACGTCCAGAAATGATTGAAGCTACTGACTGAATGAAAGGAGCTGGCATCTCACTCTCTTTGAATCTTCTTTATCATGCTAAGAGGAGCAGGAAAAAGCAAAAAATTTCAGAATTGCACCTTGCAATGCGGAGAAATTACTGTTTGTGCATTTACAATATTCATTGATTTTTGCTATTGAAAAACATCATGTTATTCATATACCAGAAATGATTGAAGCTACTGACTGAATGAAAGGAGCTGGCATCTCACTCTCTTTGAATCTTCTTTATCATGCTAAGAGGAGCAGGAAAAAGGAAAAAATTTCAGAATTGCACCTTGCAATGCGGAGAAATTACAGTTTGTGCATTTACAATATTCATTGATTTTTGCCATTGAAAAACGTCCAGAAATGATTGAAGCTACTGACTGAATGAAAGGAGCTGGCATCTCACTCTCTTTGAATCTTCTTTATCATGCTAAGAGGAGCAGGAAAAAGCAAAAAATTTCAGAATTGCACCTTGCAATGCGGAGAAATTACTGTTTGTGCATTTACAATATTCATTGATTTTTGCCATTGAAAAAGGTCCAGAAATAATTGAAGGTACTGACTGAATGAAAGGAGCTGGCATCTCACTCTCTTTGAATCTTCTTTATCATGCTAAGAGGAGCAGGAAAAAGCAAAAAATTTCAGAATTGCACCTTGCAATGCGGAGAAATTACTGTTTGTGCATTTACAATATTCATTGATTTTTGCCATTGAAAAACGTCCAGAAATGATTGAAGCTACTGACTGAATGAAAGGAGCTGGCATCTCACTCTCTTTGAATCTTCTTTATCATGCTAAGAGGAGCAGGAAAAAGCAAAAAATTTCAGAATTGCACCTTGCAATGCGGAGAAATTACTGTTTGTGCATTTACAATATTCATTGATTTTTGCCATTGAAAAATGTCCAGAAATGATTGAAGCTACTGACTGAATGAAAGGAGCTGGCATCTCACTCTCTTTGAATCTTCTTTATCATGCTAAGAGGAGCAGGAAAAAGCAAAAAATTTCAGAATTGCGCCTTGCAATGCGGAGAAATTACGGTTTGTGCATTTACAAAATTCATTGATTTTTGCCATTGAAAAACATCATGTTATTCATATACCAGAAATGATTGAAGCTACTGACTGAAGGAAAGGATCTGGCATCTCACTCTCTTTGAATCTTCTTTATCATGCTAAAAGGAGCAGGAAAAAGCAAAAAATTTCAGAATTGCACCTTGCAATGCGGAGAAATTACTGTTTGTGCATTTACAATATTCATTGATTTTTGCCATTGAAAAACGTCCAGAAATGATTGAAGCTACTGACTGAATGAAAGGAGCTGGCATCTCACTCTCTTTGAATCTTCTTTATCATGCTAAGAGGAGCAGGAGAAAGCAAAAAATTTCAGAATTGCACCTTGCAATGCGGAGAAATTACTGTTTGTGCATTTACAATATTCATTGATTTTTGCGATTGAAAAACATCATGTTATTCATATACCAGAAATGATTGAAGCTACTGACTGAATGAAAGGAGCTGGCATCTCACTCTCTTTGAATCTTCTTTATCATGCTAAGAGGAGCAGGAAAAAGTAAAAAATTTCAGAATTGCACCTTGCAATGCGGAGAAATTACTGTTTGTGCATTTACAATATTCAATGATTTTTGCCATTGAAAAACGTCCAGAAATGATTGAAGCTACTGACTGAATGAAAGGAGCTGGCATCTCACTCTCTTTGAATCTTCTTTATCATGCTAAGAGGAGCAGGAAAAAGCAAAAAATTTCAGAATTGCACCTTGCAATGCGGAGAAATTACTGTTTGTGCATTTACAATATTCATTGATTTTTGCCATTGAAAAACGTCCAGAAATGATTGAAGCTACTGACTGAATGAAAGGAGCTGGCATCTCACTCTCTTTGAATCTTCTTTATCATGCTAAGAGGAGCAGGAAAAAGCAAAAAATTTCAGAATTGCACCTTGCAATGCGGAGAAATTACTGTTTGTGCATTTACAATATTCATTGATTTTTGCGATTGAAAAACATCATGTTATTCATATACCAGAAATGATTGAAGCTACTGACTGAATGAAAGGAGCTGGCATCTCACTCTCTTTGAATCTTCTTTATCATGCTAAGAGGAGCAGGAAAAAGTAAAAAATTTCAGAATTGCACCTTGCAATGCGGAGAAATTACTGTTTGTGCATTTACAATATTCATTGATTTTTGCCATTGAAAAACGTCCAGAAATGATTGAAGCTACTGACTGAATGAAAGGAGCTGGCATCTCACTCTCTTTGAATCTTCTTTATCATGCTAAGAGGAGCAGGAAAAAGCAAAAAATTTCAGAATTGCACCTTGCAATGCGGAGAAATTACTGTTTGTGCATTTACAATATTCATTGATTTTTGCTATTGAAAAACATCATGTTATTCATATACCAGAAATGATTGAAGCTACTGACTGAATGAAAGGAGCTGGCATCTCACTCTCTTTGAATCTTCTTTATCATGCTAAGAGGAGCAGGAAAAAGGAAAAAATTTCAGAATTGCACCTTGCAATGCGGAGAAATTACAGTTTGTGCATTTACAATATTCATTGATTTTTGCCATTGAAAAACGTCCAGAAATGATTGAAGCTACTGACTGAATGAAAGGAGCTGGCATCTCACTCTCTTTGAATCTTCTTTATCATGCTAAGAGGAGCAGGAAAAAGCAAAAAATTTCAGAATTGCACCTTGCAATGCGGAGAAATTACTGTTTGTGCATTTACAATATTCATTGATTTTTGCCATTGAAAAAGGTCCAGAAATAATTGAAGGTACTGACTGAATGAAAGGAGCTGGCATCTCACTCTCTTTGAATCTTCTTTATCATGCTAAGAGGAGCAGGAAAAAGCAAAAAATTTCAGAATTGCACCTTGCAATGCGGAGAAATTACTGTTTGTGCATTTACAATATTCATTGATTTTTGCCATTGAAAAACGTCCAGAAATGATTGAAGCTACTGACTGAATGAAAGGAGCTGGCATCTCACTCTCTTTGAATCTTCTTTATCATGCTAAGAGGAGCAGGAAAAAGCAAAAAATTTCAGAATTGCACCTTGCAATGCGGAGAAATTACTGTTTGTGCATTTACAATATTCATTGATTTTTGCCATTGAAAAATGTCCAGAAATGATTGAAGCTACTGACTGAATGAAAGGAGCTGGCATCTCACTCTCTTTGAATCTTCTTTATCATGCTAAGAGGAGCAGGAAAAAGCAAAAAATTTCAGAATTGCGCCTTGCAATGCGGAGAAATTACGGTTTGTGCATTTACAAAATTCATTGATTTTTGCCATTGAAAAACATCATGTTATTCATATACCAGAAATGATTGAAGCTACTGACTGAAGGAAAGGATCTGGCATCTCACTCTCTTTGAATCTTCTTTATCATGCTAAAAGGAGCAGGAAAAAGCAAAAAATTTCAGAATTGCACCTTGCAATGCGGAGAAATTACTGTTTGTGCATTTACAATATTCATTGATTTTTGCCATTGAAAAACGTCCAGAAATGATTGAAGCTACTGACTGAATGAAAGGAGCTGGCATCTCACTCTCTTTGAATCTTCTTTATCATGCTAAGAGGAGCAGGAGAAAGCAAAAAATTTCAGAATTGCACCTTGCAATGCGGAGAAATTACTGTTTGTGCATTTACAATATTCATTGATTTTTGCGATTGAAAAACATCATGTTATTCATATACCAGAAATGATTGAAGCTACTGACTGAATGAAAGGAGCTGGCATCTCACTCTCTTTGAATCTTCTTTATCATGCTAAGAGGAGCAGGAAAAAGTAAAAAATTTCAGAATTGCACCTTGCAATGCGGAGAAATTACTGTTTGTGCATTTACAATATTCAATGATTTTTGCCATTGAAAAACGTCCAGAAATGATTGAAGCTACTGACTGAATGAAAGGAGCTGGCATCTCACTCTCTTTGAATCTTCTTTATCATGCTAAGAGGAGCAGGAAAAAGCAAAAAATTTCAGAATTGCACCTTGCAATGCGGAGAAATTACTGTTTGTGCATTTACAATATTCATTGATTTTTGCCATTGAAAAACGTCCAGAAATGATTGAAGCTACTGACTGAATGAAAGGAGCTGGCATCTCACTCTCTTTGAATCTTCTTTATCATGCTAAGAGGAGCAGGAAAAAGCAAAAAATTTCAGAATTGCACCTTGCAATGTGGAGAAATTACTGTTTGTGCATTTACAATATTCATTGATTTTTGCCATTGAAAAATGTCCAGAAATGATTGAAGCTACTGACTGAATGAAAGGAGCTGGCATCTCACTCTCTTTGAATCTTCTTTATCATGCTAAGAGGAGCAGGAAAAAGCAAAAAATTTCAGAATTGCGCCTTGCAATGCGGAGAAATTACTGTTTGTGCATTTACAAAATTCATTGATTTTTGCCATTGAAAAACATCATGTTATTCATATACCAGAAATGATTGAAGCTACTGACTGAAGGAAAGGATATGGCATCTCACTCTCTTTGAATCTTCTTTATCATGCTTAGAGGAGCAGGAAAAAGCAAAAAATTTCAGAATTGCACCTTGCAATGCGGAGAAATTACTGTTTGTGCATTTACAATATTCATTGATTTTTGCCATTGAAAAACGTCCAGAAATGATTGAAGCTACTGACTGAATGAAAGGAGCTGGCATCTCACTCTCTTTGAATCTTCTTTATCATGCTAAGAGGAGCAGGAAAAAGCAAAAAATTTCAGAATTGCACCTTGCAATGCGGAGAAATTACTGTTTGTGCATTTACAATATTCATTGATTTTTGCGATTGAAAAACATCATGTTATTCATATACCAGAAATGATTGAAGCTACTGACTGAATGAAAGGAGCTGGCATCTCACTCTCTTTGAATCTTCTTTATCATGCTAAGAGGAGCAGGAAAAAGTAAAAAATTTCAGAATTGCACCTTGCAATGCGGAGAAATTACTGTTTGTGCATTTACAATATTCATTGATTTTTGCCATTGAAAAACGTCCAGAAATGATTGAAGCTACTGACTGAATGAAAGGAGCTGGCATCTCACTCTCTTTGAATCTTCTTTATCATGCTAAGAGGAGCAGGAAAAAGCAAAAAATTTCAGAATTGCACCTTGCAATGCGGAGAAATTACTGTTTGTGCATTTACAATATTCATTAATTTTTGCTATTGAAAAACATCATGTTATTCATATACCAGAAATGATTGAAGCTACTGACTGAATGAAAGGAGCTGGCATCTCACTCTCTTTGAATCTTCTTTATCATGCTAAGAGGAGCAGGAAAAAGCAAAAAATTTCAGAATTGCACCTTGCAATGCGGAGAAATTACAGTTTGTGCATTTACAATATTCATTGATTTTTGCCATTGAAAAACGTCCAGAAATGATTGAAGCTACTGACTGAATGAAAGGAGCTGGCATCTCACTCTCTTTGAATCTTCTTTATCATGCTAAGAGGAGCAGGAAAAAGCAAAAAATTTCAGAATTGCACCTTGCAATGCGGAGAAATTACTGTTTGTGCATTTACAATATTCATTGATTTTTGCCATTGAAAAAGGTCCAGAAATAATTGAAGGTACTGACTGAATGAAAGGAGCTGGCATCTCACTCTCTTTGAATCTTCTTTATCATGCTAAGAGGAGCAGGAAAAAGCAAAAAATTTCAGAATTGCACCTTGCAATGCGGAGAAATTACTGTTTGTGCATTTACAATATTCATTGATTTTTGCCATTGAAAAACGTCCAGAAATGATTGAAGCTACTGACTGAATGAAAGGAGCTGGCATCTCACTCTCTTTGAATCTTCTTTATCATGCTAAGAGGAGCAGGAAAAAGCAAAAAATTTCAGAATTGCACCTTGCAATGCGGAGAAATTACTGTTTGTGCATTTACAATATTCATTGATTTTTGCCATTGAAAAATGTCCAGAAATGATTGAAGCTACTGACTGAATGAAAGGAGCTGGCATCTCACTCTCTTTGAATCTTCTTTATCATGCTAAGAGGAGCAGGAAAAAGCAAAAAATTTCAGAATTGCGCCTTGCAATGCGGAGAAATTACTGTTTGTGCATTTACAAAATTCATTGATTTTTGCCATTGAAAAACATCATGTTATTCATATACCAGAAATGATTGAAGCTACTGACTGAAGGAAAGGATCTGGCATCTCACTCTCTTTGAATCTTCTTTATCATGCTAAGAGGAGCAGGAAAAAGCAAAAAATTTCAGAATTGCACCTTGCAATGCGGAGAAATTACTGTTTGTGCATTTACAATATTCATTGATTTTTGCCATTGAAAAACGTCCAGAAATGATTGAAGCTACTGACTGAATGAAAGGAGCTGGCATCTCACTCTCTTTGAATCTTCTTTATCATGCTAAGAGGAGCAGGAAAAAGCAAAAAATTTCAGAATTGCACCTTGCAATGCGGAGAAATTACTGTTTGTGCATTTACAATATTCATTGATTTTTGCCATTGAAAAACGTCCAGAAATGATTGAAGCTACTGACTGAATGAAAGGAGCTGGCATCTCACTCTCTTTGAATCTTCTTTATCATGCTAAGAGGAGCAGGAAAAAGCAAAAAATTTCAGAATTGCACCTTGCAATGCGGAGAAATTACTGTTTGTGCATTTACAATATTCATTGATTTTTGCCATTGAAAAATGTCCAGAAATGATTGAAGCTACTGACTGAATGAAAGGAGCTGGCATCTCACTCTCTTTGAATCTTCTTTATCATGCTAAGAGGAGCAGGAAAAAGCAAAAAATTTCAGAATTGCGCCTTGCAATGCAGAGAAATTACTGTTTGTGCATTTACAAAATTCATTGATTTTTGCCATTGAAAAACATCATGTTATTCATATAACAGAAATGATTGAAGCTACTGACTGAAGGAAAGGATCTGGCATCTCACTCTCTTTGAATCTTCTTTATCATGCTAAGAGGAGCAGGAAAAAGCAAAAAATTTCAGAATTGCACCTTGCAATGCAGAGAAATAACTGTTTGTGCATTTACAATATTCATTGATTTTTGTCATTGAAAAACGTCCAGAAATGATTGAAGCTACTGACTGAATGAAAGGAGCTGGCATCTCACTCTCTTTGAATCTTCTTTATCATGCTAAGAGGAGCAGGAAAAAGCAAAAAATTTCAGAATTGCACCTTGCAATGCGGAGAAATTACTGTTTGTGCATTTACAATATTCATTGATTTTTGCCATTGAAAAATGTCCAGAAATGATTGAAGCTACTGACTGAATGAAAGGAGCTGGCATCTCACTCTCTTTGAATCTTCTTTATCATGCTAAGAGGAGCAGGAAAAAGCAAAAAATTTCAGAATTGCACATTGCAATGCGGAGAAATTACTGTTTGTGCATTTACAATATTCATTGATTTTTGCCATTGAAAAACGTCCAGAAATGATTGAAGCTACTGACTGAATGAAAGGAGCTGGCATCTCACTCTCTTTGAATCTTCTTTATCATGCTAAGAGGAGCAGGAAAAAGCAAAAAATTTCAGAATTGCACCTTGCAATGCGGAGAAATTACTGTTTGTGCATTTACAATATTCATTGATTTTTGCCATTGAAAAACGTCCAGAAATGATTGAAGCTACTGACTGAATGAAAGGAGCTGGCATCTCACTCTCTTTGAATCTTCTTTATCATGCTAAGAGGAGCAGGAAAAAGCAAAAAATTTCAGAATTGCACCTTGCAATGCGGAGAAATTACTGTTTGTGCATTTACAATATTCATTGATTTTTGCCATTGAAAAATGTCCAGAAATGATTGAAGCTACTGACTGAATGAAAGGAGCTGGCATCTCACTCTCTTTGAATCTTCTTTATCATGCTAAGAGGAGCAGGAAAAAGCAAAAAATTTCAGAATTGCACCTTGCAATGCGGAGAAATTACTGTTTGTGCATTTACAATATTCATTGATTTTTGCCATTGAAAAAGGTCCAGAAATAATTGAAGGTACTGACTGAATGAAAGGAGCTGGCATCTCACTCTCTTTGAATCTTCTTTATCATGCTAAGAGGAGCAGGAAAAAGCAAAAAATTTCAGAATTGCACCTTGCAATGCGGAGAAATTACTGTTTGTGCATTTACAATATTCATTGATTTTTGCCATTGAAAAATGTCCAGAAATGATTGAAGCTACTGACTGAATGAAAGGAGCTGGCATCTCACTCTCTTTGAATCTTCTTTATCATGCTAAGAGGAGCAGGAAAAAGCAAAAAATTTCAGAATTGCGCCTTGCAATGCAGAGAAATTACTGTTTGTGCATTTACAAAATTCATTGATTTTTGCCATTGAAAAACATCATGTTATTCATATAACAGAAATGATTGAAGCTACTGACTGAAGGAAAGGATCTGGCATCTCACTCTCTTTGAATCTTCTTTATCATGCTAAGAGGAGCAGGAAAAAGCAAAAAATTTCAGAATTGCACCTTGCAATGCAGAGAAATAACTGTTTGTGCATTTACAATATTCATTGATTTTTGTCATTGAAAAACGTCCAGAAATGATTGAAGCTACTGACTGAATGAAAGGAGCTGGCATCTCACTCTCTTTGAATCTTCTTTATCATGATAAGAGGAGCAGGAAAAAGCAAAAAATTTCAGAATTGCACCTTGCAATGCGGAGAAATTACTGTTTGTGCATTTACAATATTCATTGATTTTTGCCATTGAAAAATGTCCAGAAATGATTGAAGCTACTGACTGAATGAAAGGAGCTGGCATCTCACTCTCTTTGAATCTTCTTTATCATGCTAAGAGGAGCAGGAAAAAGCAAAAAATTTCAGAATTGCACATTGCAATGCGGAGAAATTACTGTTTGTGCATTTACAATATTCATTGATTTTTGCCATTGAAAAACGTCCAGAAATGATTGAAGCTACTGACTGAATGAAAGGAGCTGGCATCTCACTCTCTTTGAATCTTCTTTATCATGCTAAGAGGAGCAGGAAAAAGCAAAAAATTTCAGAATTGCACCTTGCAATGCGGAGAAATTACTGTTTGTGCATTTACAATATTCATTGATTTTTGCCATTGAAAAACGTCCAGAAATGATTGAAGCTACTGACTGAATGAAAGGAGCTGGCATCTCACTCTCTTTGAATCTTCTTTATCATGCTAAGAGGAGCAGGAAAAAGCAAAAAATTTCAGAATTGCACCTTGCAATGCGGAGAAATTACTGTTTGTGCATTTACAATATTCATTGATTTTTGCCATTGAAAAATGTCCAGAAATGATTGAAGCTACTGACTGAATGAAAGGAGCTGGCATCTCACTCTCTTTGAATCTTCTTTATCATGCTAAGAGGAGCAGGAAAAAGCAAAAAATTTCAGAATTGCGCCTTGCAATGCGGAGAAATTACTGTTTGTGCATTTACAAAATTCATTGATTTTTGCCATTGAAAAACATCATGTTATTCATATACCAGAAATGATTGAAGCTACTGACTGAAGGAAAGGATCTGGCATCTCACTCTCTTTGAATCTTCTTTATCATGCTAAGAGGAGCAGGAAAAAGCAAAAAATTTCAGAATTGCACCTTGCAATGCGGAGAAATTACTGTTTGTGCATTTACAATATTCATTGATTTTTGCCATTGAAAAACGTCCAGAAATGATTGAAGCTACTGACTGAATGAAAGGAGCTGGCATCTCACTCTCTTTGAATCTTCTTTATCATGCTAAGAGGAGCAGGAAAAAGCAAAAAATTTCAGAATTGCACCTTGCAATGCGGAGAAATTACTGTTTGTGCATTTACAATATTCATTGATTTTTGCCATTGAAAAACGTCCAGAAATGATTGAAGCTACTGACTGAATGAAAGGAGCTGGCATCTCACTCTCTTTGAATCTTCTTTATCATGCTAAGAGGAGCAGGAAAAAGCAAAAAATTTCAGAATTGCACCTTGCAATGCGGAGAAATTACTGTTTGTGCATTTACAATATTCATTGATTTTTGCCATTGAAAAATGTCCAGAAATGATTGAAGCTACTGACTGAATGAAAGGAGCTGGCATCTCACTCTCTTTGAATCTTCTTTATCATGCTAAGAGGAGCAGGAAAAAGCAAAAAATTTCAGAATTGCGCCTTGCAATGCGGAGAAATTACTGTTTGTGCATTTACAAAATTCATTGATTTTTGCCATTGAAAAACATCATGTTATTCATATACCAGAAATGATTGAAGCTACTGACTGAAGGAAAGGATCTGGCATCTCAATCTCTTTGAATCTTCTTTATCATGCTAAGAGGAGCAGGAAAAAGCAAAAAATTTCAGAATTGCACCTTGCAATGCGGAGAAATTACTGTTTGTGCATTTACAATATTCATTGATTTTTGCCATTGAAAAACGTCCAGAAATGATTGAAGCTACTGACTGAATGAAAGGAGCTGGCATCTCACTCTCTTTGAATCTTCTTTATCATGCTAAGAGGAGCAGGAAAAAGCAAAAAATTTCAGAATTGCACCTTGCAATGCGGAGAAATTACTGTTTGTGCATTTACAATATTCATTGATTTTTGCGATTGAAAAACATCATGTTATTCATATACCAGAAATGATTGAAGCTACTGACTGAATGAAAGGAGCTGGCATCTCACTCTCTTTGAATCTTCTTTATCATGCTAAGAGGATCAGGAAAAAGTAAAAAATTTCAGAATTGCACCTTGCAATGCGGAGAAATTACTGTTTGTGCATTTACAATATTCAATGATTTTTGCCATTGAAAAACGTCCAGAAATGATTGAAGCTACTGACTGAATGAAAGGAGCTGGCATCTCACTCTCTTTGAATCTTGTTTATCATGCTAAGAGGAGCAGGAAAAAGCAAAAAATTTCAGAATTGCACCTTGCAATGCGGAGAAATTACTGTTTGTGCATTTACAATATTCATTGATTTTTGCCATTGAAAAACGTCCAGAAATGATTGAAGCTACTGACTGAATGAAAGGAGCTGGCATCTCACTCTCTTTGAATCTTCTTTATCATGCTAAGAGGAGCAGGAAAAAGCAAAAAATTTCAGAATTGCACATTGCAATGCGGAGAAATTACTGTTTGTGCATTTACAATATTCATTGATTTTTGCCATTGAAAAACGTCCAGAAATGATTGAAGCTACTGACTGAATGAAAGGAGCTGGCATCTCACTCTCTTTGAATCTTCTTTATCATGCTAAGAGGAGCAGGAAAAAGCAAAAAATTTCAGAATTGCACCTTGCAATGCGGAGAAATTACTGTTTGTGCATTTACAATATTCATTGATTTTTGCCATTGAAAAACGTCCAGAAATGATTGAAGCTACTGACTGAATGAAAGGAGCTGGCATCTCACTCTCTTTGAATCTTCTTTATCATGCTAAGAGGAGCAGGAAAAAGCAAAAAATTTCAGAATTGCACCTTGCAATGCGGAGAAATTACTGTTTGTGCATTTACAATATTCATTGATTTTTGCCATTGAAAAATGTCCAGAAATGATTGAAGCTACTGACTGAATGAAAGGAGCTGGCATCTCACTCTCTTTGAATCTTCTTTATCATGCTAAGAGGAGCAGGAAAAAGCAAAAAATTTCAGAATTGCACCTTGCAATGCGGAGAAATTACTGTTTGTGCATTTACAATATTCATTGATTTTTGCCATTGAAAAAGGTCCAGAAATAATTGAAGGTACTGACTGAATGAAAGGAGCTGGCATCTCACTCTCTTTGAATCTTCTTTATCATGCTAAGAGGAGCAGGAAAAAGCAAAAAATTTCAGAATTGCACCTTGCAATGCGGAGAAATTACTGTTTGTGCATTTACAATATTCATTGATTTTTGCCATTGAAAAATGTCCAGAAATGATTGAAGCTACTGACTGAATGAAAGGAGCTGGCATCTCACTCTCTTTGAATCTTCTTTATCATGCTAAGAGGAGCAGGAAAAAGCAAAAAATTTCAGAATTGCGCCTTGCAATGCAGAGAAATTACTGTTTGTGCATTTACAAAATTCATTGATTTTTGCCATTGAAAAACATCATGTTATTCATATAACAGAAATGATTGAAGCTACTGACTGAAGGAAAGGATCTGGCATCTCACTCTCTTTGAATCTTCTTTATCATGCTAAGAGGAGCAGGAAAAAGCAAAAAATTTCAGAATTGCACCTTGCAATGCAGAGAAATAACTGTTTGTGCATTTACAATATTCATTGATTTTTGTCATTGAAAAACGTCCAGAAATGATTGAAGCTACTGACTGAATGAAAGGAGCTGGCATCTCACTCTCTTTGAATCTTCTTTATCATGATAAGAGGAGCAGGAAAAAGCAAAAAATTTCAGAATTGCACCTTGCAATGCGGAGAAATTACTGTTTGTGCATTTACAATATTCATTGATTTTTGCCATTGAAAAATGTCCAGAAATGATTGAAGCTACTGACTGAATGAAAGGAGCTGGCATCTCACTCTCTTTGAATCTTCTTTATCATGCTAAGAGGAGCAGGAAAAAGCAAAAAATTTCAGAATTGCACATTGCAATGCGGAGAAATTACTGTTTGTGCATTTA